>NW_013667709.1:176599-181793 GCF_000517525.1 Limulus polyphemus
TTGTAATTTATTTATTTGTGTTTTAATTCTCCTTGTAAAAGTTCTCACTGTTTGGTATTAATGTTATGTGTAATGTGGCTAATTGTGCTTGTATAAACAACCGTCTGTATACATGTACATTTACATAATAACTTCGTTAATAACCTTCACAATCTAAGGTAGTTTGTGGCTAACGACTCTGCGACATTACATGACAGTTGACTCTAACTAAACCATTTTGTAAATGATATTAAGTGCCATATAGTACATACCATATATATTTTGATAAAGCGTGAAAATGCTTTAAGGCAAGATGCACATAACCATAATCAAAATGTTCTGAAGGCCTTCAGAAGTTTGTAAGAATCATGATTGAACTTCCATTGTCATTTCCAAATGGGCTGTTGTACAGCCATAATACTTGTTATATATATTTTTGTGAATTATTCTATCATTGAAATACGATAGAATTGACCTACTAAAATTTTCAAAATACTTTGTTTTGAAAATCATAATGCTTCAAATAAAATACTTTTTTTTCTTCTAAGTATTAATTTATCTGAAATTTTTATATAAAAATGATAGAATCAGATGATGGTCAATTATTATAAATAGCTAACTGTCAGTACCAAACTTGTTACTTTTTCCAATGAGTTTTTATATCTTTTGCACCCTTTACTTGTATATATATATATATATATAATTTAATTATATATCATATGTCATCTTACACATATGTACTAAAAACAGAGTTGCATGGAATCAATTTTTCAAGAAACTTTGTATATATAAAACATTATTACAAAAGCTGGTCATGTGAACCAAAAAGCAATAGCTTGTTATCATTCGATATTTAGTTTTTAAACAGAAACAATGACATTTACAGACTGTTAATCGAAGAAAATTTATTTGTACAGTTATTCATGTCACATTAGTACTTGAAAGTGATTTGTTACTAACCAAGAACTAAATTTAATTGGTCACATAGGGAGTTGGGTGCTGAAAACTCCACCCATCTTTCATTTCTAAACAAATCAAATCACTAGTTAGAGGGTGAATTTAAATGTATTACTGCAGCATTGTTTCTTTTTAAAGTCAGTGGTTATAGATGCTTGTTGCAATGTATAAATTCCCATAATTATTTTTTTCTTGAAAATCTTTGTCATATCACATGGAGTTACTTTAAAAACAAACATACACTTGTTGTACTTTCTTACCATGACACAACATTACAATACAAAAGTTTTATATATGAACACAATTCTCAAACAGAAGTCAAATACGTCTTTCTTTGATAGATTGTTTAGGCAGAGTATTCATGATGAAACTTTGTAGAATGGACGACAACTGCCTGTTGTAGAAACGTGTATGTAATTTGGCTGAGATAATATATATATTTTTGCTTTTCAAGCTTGAAACAGAAAAATGTGAAACAGTCCAGGAGTTGCATCATAAAATTGAAAGGTAATAAATGTTCTTAAAAAGGGCCCTCATTTTTGTGTGATATTTTATGAATATGTTCTGAGATTTTTTACCTTAAAAGCTCACACTCATCATGTTATGACATTCATATATAGTTTTGGTTCATAGTCACTTTAAAAGGCCAGAAGTTGTTTGTATATATATATATATTTTTGTTTTTCCTATGACATGTTTTTTTTTGTATAATGAAAGAAGTATAATAGTTCTTGGGCCCATATATAGCTATAAACAGTGATAAACATACATGAACTGTATGCACAAAATTTTCAAAGTGTATAAAATACTACTGGCCAAATAATTCCAGGTTTGAATAATTGTTTCAAGGGTAGAGGACGTTATACATTTCTTGCCATTATTTATAAAAATGATTCAGAGTTGTAAGGGTAGTAACACAAAAATGAATTACCATTTTTTGAGTCATTATTCAGAAAACACTTTAATTTTTTTCTTCTTGTTATTTGTTGTACGTCTATATACATGTAAGATAAATTTGAAACAACAATACAATAGCTCATATCAAAGATTTAAAACATTAGTTATAAGTTGAAGCTTTTTATTATAACGTTTATTAATATCGTTTGTTTGTATTATTGGCTATTATTTTGTAGAAGAGTTACACTGTAAAACTATTCAATTTTTAGACTCCAAGGAGAAGTTAAAGCTTCCAATGAAGAAGTAGAAAATGTTAAAAATCAGATGGAGTTAGCGAAAAAGTGAGAATTTTTTCATATTTACACATTACAATGAAACCGTTTAACACTTTACAATTAAGAAGTTTTTATTGTAAGTAGTATTGGTTTATTCACAATTAACGTGACTTTGTAGAAATTTGTAATACATTAAAAAGCTTAAATAAAATATTAATTTCACATAAAGTTTGAATAAAATCTTGTCATTTGCATTTATTTTAATAATGTTTTTAATTAGAAAACATTATGTTGTGTATTCATATATATTCATTTAACATGTTAAATTTGTTTTATTGTTATTAATATTTTGTTCAAATAAAAATGAAATATAATACTGTCAAACTTTTAGTAGACATTTGTATTTGTCTTCAATTTTCTTGGCCTTTTGAGGAGGTTCAACTTTCCAGTATGGCAGTTAGACTTGATGTTATAGTTTTTCAAGTTATTTTTTATAGATAAATTAAACTTTTGTACATATCTCAAACTTGGACTAACTCGTACGATGACAATATTCTATTTTTAAGCATGGTTTACAACCATGTTGCACTATCCACGCCTAGTTTTTTATTTTGGCAGTAACTAATGTTAAATTTTTTGTTTTGTTTTTAAACATACCTTTACTCCAATCATTTTTGTAGGAAAATGTAACTAACTTTTATCTGGCTGTTCTCTGAAAATGTCAAGTGGAAGAGTTTTGTTAATAATTTTCAAGCTCAAATACAAGTACATTACATCTTCATCTTGAAAAGAAAAAAAAAACATGGCCTGATCTGATGATACTAAAGTGTATTAGTAATTAATGTTTACCTGTTAGTATAAAATAGTTGTTTAAATTATTATTATTTCTTTCTAGAAAGTAATGGTTAGTAACTTAAACAATTAATGATTGATAAACACACCTTGGTTGAAGGTGTCTATTAGTTTAAGATAGGATTAAAAATAGATCTTCTAGAAAGAATTTTACTGTTTACATCCCCTCCATATAAGCTAACTTATGTACATATTTCAAAGAATAAAATTTCAGGCTACTGATTTGTATTAACTTCCGATCAAAGCAATGCTACCTTCTTAGAGTAAAAGTAAACTTCAATCTGGTATATATAAGTAATGACTATAGAATATTAAATATACTTTTTTTTATATTCTTATTTATAAAGATTAGAATGCATTATTTCATCAGTTGAGTGCCCTCTCTCTCAATGAAATTTTTGGCCTTAATCCCAATAAGATCTAATGAGGTTCTGCTAGTGTAGGAGATTTAGGTTAGCCCTAAATACATATACCAAGCTAACTTTGTACAACAATCTTTATAGTGAAAGTATAGTAACAAAAATGAAATCAAAAAGTAATAAATTAGAAACTCAACCTGATATACCCATGAGAATATATCAATACCAATTACATGCTATGGTTGTTATTGAAAAATCTGTGCCAAAAAAAAAGTTGACTGTATATTTCATTGATAGACACAATTGGATTATTTATCTTGAGTGGATAATGTTAGACATAATCAGGCTATTTATCTCGATTGGATAATGTTAGACATGATAGGATTATATATATATATATTAGCGTATTTACTACTAATTTAAGTTCTTATTATGATTTGTTAATACTAATTATAACACAGATTTGTGTATAACATGATATTAACAGTAGACTTGTTGGAATGGAATATCTGTATTGTGCTGACATTATGGCTGTCAGGTTGGGTTGGGAGAATATGGGTGTAGTGTCTTGGCGATTTTATTGCCTGATGTTGAGAGTTTGTAAATAAAGTACCTGATGATACTGTTTGTCACTTTTAGGTGACTCCAATTTTATAGTAGGGTAAAATTTACTGTGAGGTTGGGACTTTGAATATGAAGTTTGAAGACACTCCACACAGTTGAATGACCCATGGACTTACTATTACTGTTAACAATATCCAAAAGACTTGAATTAAAAGGTCTTGATATTCTGCTAACCCTCTAAACCCGAATTTCTACAGGTTTAACTGAATTCCGTGCTTAAAATGTGATAGGAAAAACAACATTAGTGAAAAATGAGGGAGAATTTATGAGCTATATTCAGAAAGACTTGCAATTTTGAACAAATTTTACTGTATCTAGTATGATATGAGTAGTAAACATTGTAATATAGTAAATATATATGTAAAGTTTATAATTTTAAAGTTGAAAGTGTCTATTTTATTGAACACTTTGAACTTGACTGTTTGATTAATGATGATATCAAAATGCAGATATTACTCTCTGTTCTTAGCAAAGGAGTTTTTTTCTAGATTGAGCTCCATCAGATAAATTTGTTTGGCCTTGTCTAGACAACCTTGGTAATTCAATATAAAAATGTTGTCTGTATGTTTGTAAGCTTGTGTTATCATGGAAAGCTTTATTAGAAGTCTTTTTTTTTATATACAAAGATTTATAATGTACGAAAATTCCACTTTGGATAAACATAAATCTACAATAAATATAAATGTAGTAGCAGGTCATGAGGCAGTTTAGTTATGTCTGTGATTATTGAATTTGAATTTTTAAATATTTAACTAGTCTTTTCACATCTTTTTTGAAAACTCGATATGTGGGCTGTGCATCCATACAATGCTAACCAGCCACATACTCTATTTTAACCTTTACTTTATCGGAAGTTTAGACTACATTTGTGAAATCTTGTCTCTTCATATTTCTTCTTAGACACGTTCTGAAGGAAGAAGAAATGAAGTCCAACATGAAGCTAGAAGAGGCCTCTAAAAAAATAAAGGTACTTTATAGACTAAGGGTTTATTGTGGCCCACAAGTACCTTAAATATAGAGAAAATCTTATGCTGGATTAGCTACTGATATCCACCCATTGAATCCATTAGTCTGCCTTTTGCTAGGTGTTTTTTCAGTGTTAAAATTACATTAAACCAACTTTGACAGCATGTGAAAGGAGGAGCACACCTAGTTTCATATGTTGCATTAATTGTTCATCATCATCATCATAGACAGCAGTACATCGATAATTCTACCGATGCTTAGCTGCCACACAATCATGAATTATTA
>NW_013667709.1:182713-187591 GCF_000517525.1 Limulus polyphemus
GACAAGTCCTCTGGGCGAGTCCAGCGACATCAGCACGACAGCTTCCTTGCGGCTTTCACTTGCCACATTAATTGTTAATGTCCCTCTGAAAAGTTTCATATGTTGCATTAATTGTTAATGTCCCTTTGATATAAATTTCTATGAAGAGTGTGAAAAAAGTGCATTTTTTATGAGTGTATGGAAGTGGAAAGCTCCAGGACACTGTGGCCTGCCCTCCAATGCATTGAATGTTTCTTTGTAGCCTTTTTCCACTTACGTTATACACTGAATAATGCTATTTGTGTTGTTAAAAGAATAACATATTACTGGATAGAAGATGTGCTTAATTGATTACACAAAATTGTGTTATACTGACAGTGTTGTGTGACAGTCGTCTACAGTGTCATAATTTCCTTAGGAACACATTTAAGTTCTGTGTATAGTGACTATTTTTCTTTTATTATAGATACAGTTAATGTATGTGAAATACATTTTATAATCGTATGATTACAAAAGCACATTGAACAAAAAATACCCTTGGTTAAACAAAATCTCCAAACATATTGATGACTATTTCATAAATGAATAGGAAAAGGATTATATGTCAAAAAACACCTATAATAGAAAAATGACGTTTGTCATCTGTAAGATTAGACTTTTATTATCATTATATATTTTGTATAAATTGTCTCAAAATTTGACAGAAAAACGTCATGAGCCACATTTTTTCTATCTTAAACTGATTTTGTTTTAGGATAATTATAGATATTGATAGTGTATTATCAATTCACTTGATTATCTTAGTCAAATGAATATAAATCCTGTCCTTGAAGCAGTGTTTTTAGTTTCTACTTAGGAGTTAATAATTTAGTTTGCATTCTGTTCTGTTCTACAATAGGAGCTTGAGGAGAAGTTATCAGCTCACCAAGAAGACATGGCATGTGTTCAAAGTCTTCAGAAAGAACTTTCAAGAATGGTGGAAATGGAAGAAGAGAATCAGAAGTTGCAGGAAGATAACAGAATTTTGAGGTTAATGCTTTTTTTTTTAATAGTAGTGTGTAATGTAGTTCCATGGCTCAGCTGTAATTTTATGGACTTATAATGTTAAAATGTGGAGGTTGATTCTCCATGGTAGAAAACAAACAAAGACCCGTGAAGTTTCTATAATTGCAGTATGTCAAAAGGCTGTATTCAGTATACTCTGGCTAGTAGTTAGATATAACATCAGTTTAACAAGGTAAGTGTTCTCGGGGACACTTTGAATATTCACTGTGTTCAGTTGTGACCTTGATTAGTGCGTGGAAAATATTCACGATGTACAGAAGTTAGTGCTGACTTTCATGTTTTACATCATGTTGATATGTAAAATATGTATAACACTCAATCTGGAGTAAATTCAGGCATGAAAAGTATCCATGGATTTCTGCTTTTCCTGATCTTCTAATACAGACTATGAACCAGATGTCACTGTACAGACAACAAAAACTAACAGTGTAAAACAATACATGCTATATAATGAAAGAACAAACATAAATGCCAGAACAAGGTTATATTTATTTCACTCAAAAATTCATTCCTACAAATTCTTCAAGAGTAGATAACTTCTTACACTACTGGACTCACAATGTGTAACAGACTAAATTTGTTCTGTAGACCAATTGAAAGAATGGTCACACAGATAATAATGATTTACTTTAAAACAAAATATACAGTGACATTAGTGTCTAACAACACAAATGTTGGTGTGAAGCCTAAAATTGTAGTGAAAATCATTTGATTATTCTGAAAAAAAAAGATATACAGAACATGAAGTAATCAAATATACAATAGATTATAATGAAAAAAAAAAATTGAAAAGTGAAGTTAAATAGAGGGGAATAAACAAAGATTATAATGCCCATCCCATGTTTTAATTCATTTGTGGATTAAATGTTGAAGTAAGAGGGACTTCTCTATATTTATAATGAAGAAAGTAATTAGTTGTAGCAAGGATATGTGTTTGTAAAGGACAGTAGTCCATGTTTTTCTACATAGTGATCCTCTACAACACTGGAACCTTTGTTGAGTTGATGTAAGGTTCTTGCATGCTTAGTGAATCTGTCACGTAATGAGTGAGATGTCTCTCAAATGTAAAATTAATTTCATATTCTACAAATTATTTTATAAATAAAATTTTTTAATATTTATTTATCTGTTGCTCCTGCATCTTTAGCAAAACCTTTTTTTTATATTTTTTTGCAAGCCTTATCTGGATTGTACGTGGAATATATTAATATTTCTTTTAAGGTTCTGATTGTTTTTTTGTACAAGTCTTATAGGTAAACCTGATCTTTGTATCACCAATTATCTCTTTTTAAGTCTATCACTAAAGTATAGGATAGTCAAAGTTGCAGAGTTACTTGTATCATCATGTTTGCAAATAGTAAAAGTTCTTTTAATCGTCTTTGAAGCACTTTTGAATGAATGAGAGAATAAACTGAATAACTATTCAGTTCAAGTGTGTGTTGTATACATCTGTCAATGCTTTGAGTTGACTTTCTTTAGAATTAAAAATTTGGCGATCTTCGTGTCTTGTCCTCTGATAGTTTTTTGTTTTTTTACATAAGAATAGGGAAATATGTCTAGAAGAGGGCTTTTTTGTATACACTTGTTATAAATTTACCTTGCGAGAATTGATTAGGCATTTCAGTGAATAAAAGGTGAAAAATAAAAGAAATTAACAACAAAATAGAAATTCAATTAGTCTAGTGAGTAGTATTGGATAATTAATGTTGAAGGTATGTCACATGTTATCCACACAGCATCTAACCCGTTTTGGGGAACATTAGTGTTAACTGCAGATGTTTTTTTTTTCACATCCCTCTTAATTTGTCTGATCTAGCTAAAAAAAAATTGTTAGGTAAACTCTTGTACAGCACAAATTTAACATTTATTAATATGATCGTGCTTTATTTGTTCTATTACTTTAGAATGCACCATTTTAACATCAAAACAGGAAACAAAACAAAATCTGTGAAAGGGGGAATCCCTCTCACACTTATCTCCCTTCGTGATTTACCAATTTTGTGAAAACTTGACCACTCTTGTGTGTGAGTAATACAACCATTGTAACTTCTCAAAAGATAACTGGACGAGCTACGACAAACTCGTTTTTAATGTTTTGTAATGAACAGAGTCATCCAGTTGTTATACAATTAATATCATTTATTTATATTCCTTCGAAATTTCTAGGCATCCCATTTCACACAGCACTAACAACTCATACAGTTGGTACTTATAATTGTGAATTAACAGATTTTCTTCTAATAACTCATAAAATACTTTTATAAGCCACTAATTTCAAATTTGGTGAAAAATGGTCTGTTGAAGCACAAAAATCAAGTATTATTTTTAGTTTAAGCTTCAGCTTCTTGATATTATACTAAGGGCTACACTGGTTAGACCCTACAAAATTTTTTATGTTTTAAATACTTTTATTTGTGGGTTACTGTGAATAATCTTAGGTTTTAATTAGGCTCATAGGCAGTACTCTTTCTTTAAAACTGTGAACTGTGATTTGAATCTATGAAGTTTAGAAAGCTAGCTTGTTGAATTTTTATTTGATAAACAACGTGTATTTGGTCTTTTAACAGATGACTGACTCAACTAAAATAATTACAAATGTACTTGAACATTATAAAATCTATACTACCATCTTGACAACAGGCTGCGTACACATGTATGCTTGGTTGTTTTACATATCCTTATGCATGATGCCTAATTCTGAAACATTTCTCTAAAACGACTCACGAATTATAAGGTTAATTTGTCAGTTTTCACAGTGTATGTTCAAAGAAAACTGCTTGTTAATGTTCTCTTGGGTTTATAAGTAAAGATAAAAATGTTTCACATACCTTAGTATTGATAAGTATGTTACCCAAATTAAATAGTTATGTTGCCTCTTGGTGAAAAAATTGCTATACAAATATTTCTATATTTCGTGTATGTTTCTCAGAGTGTTTTACAGACATTGCTATTTTATGTTTTCATGTAGTATAAGATAGCTGGAAGTAAAGAAAACGATCATTTCCATAAAAAATCTATATATATATCATTATTCAGTTGGATAGAATCGGTGCTACAGAAGTTATCTTTAAAGAAAATATTATACCCCATATTATGAAATATTTACAATGTACCTATTGATTCCTGTTATTGTAAATGGAAGCCAAATTTTTTATGGCTAAATTGTTAAAGCATTCTGTATCTTTTATTCAGCTCTTGGAAATATATTGAAACAGTAGTTAAAGATTTTGCCAGTAGAAACTTAACTGTGAAATTATTTATTTTAAATCTGAAAAACTGATTTTATGGTGTAATATTATATCAAACAGTGAACCAAATCTTGCTCTGCTTATTTTGTAACAGGGAATTTAAAACGAACAGCATTCTCCTCCATGAAAAACTGGAAGATTTCCAGAAGCAACAGCAAGAGTTTGAATCAATCAAAATACAACTTACCAAGACCCAGGAAGAAAATGTCAGCTTAACTTCCCAACTTCAGCAATGGAAGAGCTTGAAAAGTGATAAGGATTCCTGTGAAACCATGTAATTCTAACAAAATTGCTGTTTGTAAATATAGTTCGATGCTTCTATTTAGCTATGTAACTGTACTTCCAGGGGATGGAGAGTTAATACTTTGATGTACTGTTGTTCTAAACCTTTCTTTCCCATAACTTTCTTTTGATTACTTGTAAGATATTTATAACTTGTTTTTTCTGTTGTAATTTGGTTTTCGAATTATGGTATATATATATATATATATATATAGAGAGAGAGAGAGAGAAATGTAAACATTCACAATAAATATTATTCCTCATTTGCAAGAAGTTACATTGCAAGATATTTAGTCCAAATTTT
>NW_013667709.1:187601-204208 GCF_000517525.1 Limulus polyphemus
AAGTTAACAATGACAGCAAATGTACAACTTTTCGACAAGGTTTTGTCATCATCAGGTCATTACCCATTTAAGCCGTCTCCAGCCATTATTAGTCTCAAAGTGGGTTCCTCGTCATCGAATTCACAATAAATATTATTCCTCATTTGCAAGAAGTTACATTGCAAGATATTTAGTCCAAATTTTTTTCCTTTTTTCTTCTCCTTGTTTTCAAAGGTAAACAATAACTTAAATCTAATTTACTCTTTTGTTTTTCACAAATTAGGTATGGTTACTTGAATAAGTTTTTAATTCTTGTTCTTGTGTATCATTCAGGTTTTGAATGTTTATGTTAACTATTAAGTATTTCATTAAGTGTTGAAATAATTTATGCACTATATTATTATTATTACAAACTATGTTTTTAGAGAAAATATTTATCTAAAAGTATTGTCTTACTTTTCCAGTATAAGGAATTGAACCTTTATCTGTATATGTGTTTACAGCCCCTTAGTGGCACAACGGTATGACTGCATGACACAAGGTTTTAGTGTCTTGCATTCAAAACTTTATTTAACTACTTTTTGTTTATGTTATACTGATTAGAATAGCATAAAATCTTAGTTATTAATCCATATGTTAATAGTTTACAAGTTTTAAATTCTTAATTTTACAAAGAAATAATTAAATATATCCTGAATTTTCATTAGTGTAACCCACTTCACTCATTTTCTCTTAGCATGTCATCATCCCTATTTTATCCACCACTCCTTGAAAAAGTAAGAAATTAAACATAAATTACTCTCTATGAAATCATTATTGCTCAGACAAACTGTCATTATATAAAAGACTGTTTCGTACAGATAGTATTGATTAATTTAGTTTTGTGAGTGAATGTTTTATTATTGTTTAGTTTCTGTTATAATAAGAGTTAAAAGCAGATGATTGTAGGAAGTTTTGTTTATAATTCATTGATGTTGAAAATATCGAACATCACATGCAATATATTGACTTCGAGTATATAGAAGGTCGACAGACGACTAGGTAATAAAGATATAAGTAGCGTGAGGCGAGTGGGAAGCAGCAGACAGACAGAATCAGACAGATAATAGCAAAGGAGAATAAAGTATATATTTTCACTATTAAGAAATATAACTAAAACCATTTCTATTTGACAATTGGCAAAATGGAAAGTTATGTATATATTTTTATTTTGAATTCTGACACAAACCCAAATTTTTTTAGTTTTCAATTTTGTTTGGTTACAGAGCTATTGAATAGAAAATTGGCCCCCTCCTGCCACACCCACTTGTCACATTCTCTCTTTCACAATTCACTGATAGTTCTCTCGTACATTTCATTATGCATTACCTATAACCAATAGAAAGTCAAGGTTTTCATCTATCAAATGACGTATTGTGTTCTGAACAGAATATCGTCAATGTCACTCACAGTAGAATATTCGTTCCCGTGGGAAAGTTAACGACTAGCTTGGATGAATTGGTAACAGCTCTTATCTCATAGTTAGAAAGCCAGAAATATTTTGAGGGGTAAGGGAAGTTGTTGACTTTTTGCATGTTATTAGTCTATATTTTTTGGTGCATTATTTAATTAAATATAAATTATTAAGTGCATTACTATATAAAGTTAGGCTTAACTGTCCTCCACAATTGAAAGGAAGATTGGGTAAGTCCTTTATTTCTTGTTTTTCATATGTATTCTTTCTTTATTATTATAAAAGAAACTAAAATCTAAAAATACGATTCTTTATAAGTTACTTAAGACTAGAATAGGTAAGATAAGTAATAATAATAATAATACAATTAAAATGGTTCACAAGGCATGCATGCCAGCAGCTCGTGGGTAATATAATTCAATAGCATGACATTACCTGCATATTCTCTGAGTGATTTACAACTTATAATGGCATGGATAGCAGTTACATACGGTTCGAAGGGCAATAAAGCAATAAAATGTAATTATAAATAGATGTATAATGTTATGAACTTATAGCTACTTAGGATAAATGAATGTAGTTCTATGTTACAATTTTAAGTCATACTAGAAAGAAAGAAGGGTAATTTAGGTTTATTTTTTTTTGGTGGTTACAATGTCGGTCGAATTGACCGATCCTGTTTTGAGATAGGGTAGATAAAATAACAGATAAACAATTAAGGTTTACTGAAAAAAGCATTTGAAATGCATTTACGAGGTTTTAGGGATTAGACAAAGGAAATTTGAGATTTTTGAATGAGGAAAAGTATTTTTAATTTTAACATGAAAAGTACTTTGCACACGGATTATTCAAAACAAATACTCAATATATTCATGGACCAATTTTTATTTTATTAAAAATACTTCACTAAAAATATTATTTTTTGTATGTGAAAGTCTTGTAATGTTACTGAAAGACTGCCAAATTTTGTGAAGATATACACACTATATTGAGAGTTATAAGTATTAAATCTATAAAGACGAGTATAAAAAGGTCACGTTGTCGGTCAAATTGACCGAGCCCATATTGAGGTAGTTAATATGTGTGTTCAGAACTAACTTAAATCTCCTAATCTAGCCGAACCTCCTGAGATGTTATTGAGATTATGGGCAAAAATACTGTTAGCAACAAGGGTAACCAACTGATGAAAAAATGAATTATAATTTATAGAGTAGAAACATAAATATTTAATTAGCTATGGTGATTGCCAGGTTGATTTTTAACCTTGCTCTAAGTACATAGATTGTTCAAATCAGAAGTTAACTGCTAAAGAACTTGAGGAAAGTTGAAAATAACATCTAGTTTTTTAATCATTTTGATGTCATCTAGTCTTTTGCTTATACCCTTCATCATCAACTACATGATCTTGATAAGTAGGTAGTCATGCTGTTTTCTCTAGCAGTTAGTTTCAAGAATGAATAAGCTGTTGAAGTACTTTCTATACATTAGAATTGATGTGAAAGTAATAGTTATGCTATTTATCAGAGAAATAGTTTTATAACCAAGAAAACTTGTGAATAATGTAAACATACAAACGTATTTTAAGCTTCTGTCTGTATATCTAATTAAAGTTTATTACTTATGTTTACTTGTAGTACTTGATAAACACGTTAGATCACATTTTGAATAAAACCAAATAGCCTGAACATTTTCAGACATTAAAACTTTTCTTCTTCATGAGTAAATTGGAATTCTAAGAACTTATGAGTGAGAACAAAGAATAATATGTTAAACACACTATGTCTGCCATATCCAGTGCCAACATGGCCTTTTACTTAATATCAGTGCTCATCAGGCCAGCTGAAATATGGCGGACATAGTAGAGGTTTAGGTGCTGTTTATATCATCAGTTACATGCACACCAACAGTAATGGTGTGAAATAGATTAAGTGAGTAAAATTTAATTATTATCAATTTGATTTAAGTCATTTACAAATCATAATTACACTCGTATTATAAGAAGGAAGATGTACTTTCTAAAATGCTTTGGTTATTGGGTTTTATCCCTTGTACTTTGTCTAATATTTGGTGATGATTAGACTTAGCAGTGCTATATTAAATCAGTCTGTTCAGTGAGCCTTGGTACAATATTTAGTAAGATCATAGTTATATCTGTTTTGGTGTACCAGTGATTAAATACTTTAACTTCAAATGCTGACAGAAATTGAAAAATGTAAGGTATAAAATATTTTTTTTTTAATATAGATCTCCATCTCAAGTTTCAAGACACATTTCACAACTGCAGAAGAATGTGACTTTGTTGAAAAATGAAGTATTCATGTTGAATGGAAAGTAAGTACATTGACAAAAAAAAACATGGTAGAACTGTTAATTTTTTATATCTGCTTAACACTCACCAACAGGTAATGAATGATGTCTGGGAGGAATGACACAGAATTTGTTCACTCCAAAGTAAATAGAAATTCACACGGTTATTTTTGTGATTTCAGTGTGAATTTGCAAATTCTAGAGATCAGTATATATACAGATCTTCCTTTTTTGTCCTTTTCTATTTTCCTTTTTTTTTAAAAAAAAAAAAGAAGAAAGACTGATGGATAAAAAAGCCTTGGCCACAAGTGGTGCCCAAAATTGAAATTAATAGTTTGAAAGATTATTTTCTGTTTTCAGGGAGTAAGCTTTTCAACTTCCAAATAATAAAAATCCAAATTTTTACAAAGTTTATATCAATTTTTTTTTTCTGGATATAGAAACTTCTAAAGTGAATGTATGTATCCCTTTTGGTATTGCTGAAAATGTACATTGCAGTGACTCATGTAATATCAGCAGAGTTGATCCTCCCTTGACCACGTGTTAGTTATCTAGGTAGAAATGCCAGTAAATAGAGACCTCAATTGTATAATGCCCAGCAGAACATTCACCTTCACTCACAATGTCACCTCATTTAATTGAGTTTGTCTAGACACTGGTAAAGGATTCCAAGGTACTTAACCCCTTTTACATGACAAATCAAACTGAAAGATTGGTTGAGTGGAGTTATTCCTATGAGGTTTGATAGAGATTTAAAAAATAAACTCTTCTCAATGAATATGGATGAGTACACAACTAATAGCATATCTTACATAAAAAATGTGTTATAAATATAAATAAAATGTTGCCTGTTGGCAGTACGTATATATATCATTCTTGTATATGTACATATTCTTCATTTTGAAAGAAATAAAAACCTGTATTAGTAATAAAACAAACGTAAAACATAGGAGATCGTTCTCAACATAGACTGATTGTTGAATTAAAAATCAACTTATAGAAGTTAATGTTTAGTCCTTTACATCAAATCCTACAAAATGTATTCATTCTACAACTATATAGAGACCAATATAAACCTTTCAACTTCTCGTAGTAGTGAGACGTAAATGAAAGTGTGACAGCCATCATTGAAGCTCCTCCCATTATGGAGGCCTATATAAACCTTTCAACTTCTCGTAGTTGTGAGACATAAATGAAAGTGTGACAGCCATCATTGAAGCTCCTCCCATTATGGAGGCCTATATAAACCTTTCAACTTCTCGTAGTTGTGAGACATAAATGAAAGTGTGACAGCCATCATTGAAGCTCCTCCCATTATGGAGGCCTATATAAACCTTTCAACTTCTCGTAGTAGTGAGACATAAATGAAAGTGTGACAGCCATCATTGAAGCTCCTCCCATTATGGAGGCCTATATAAACCTTTCAACTTCTCGTAGTTGTGAGACGTAAATGAAAGTGTGACAGCCATCATTGAAGATTGTCCCATTATGGAGGCCTGTATAAACCTTTCAACTTCTCGTAGTAGTGAGACGTAAATGAAAGTGTGACAGGCATCATTGAGGCTCCTCCCATCTTGTCATAGCTTTGAATGAATTTGTCCATACCATGTGTTCTTCTTTGATAGAAGAGTTTTGTCCCCTTTGAGAATCTGCTGAAGGCTATTTCTTTATGATGCTCCTTTCTATACAGTTCACCTTAGATTATATGTGATTGTTGAGCTTTGAATGACTAATGGAATTTTTTTTAACCTATTTGAACCTTAGTTATAAAACCAGTTAACTCTTTAACTGTAGCTGCATTAAACGTGAGCGGATTTTTGTGAGTCGCACACCATATACAGCACGCTCGCATTCAATTGCTGGAGGTGGACCATACCCTATCAGCAATCAGTGGGTTAAATTACAGTAACTTTAGGACATTCTATACTTTATGAATGATAATTTTTTGCATTCTAAATTTTATATGTGAGATAAACATATAATAAAACTTTTGGACCACCAACATCGTTACACAAAACTAAAATAGGAGGCCCACAGAGCTGTTGACAGCAAAAAAGCGGAAGTTTAGATGGGTAAGTACTAAATTTTTTGTTTCGTACACATATTTTTTTATTTATAAAAGTTACTGTAAAAATTAAAAACTTTTTAGGGTAGGTAAGAAAACATAGATGAAACAAATACTAAATAAAAACATTTCTTGTGGTAGTCAGTATTGTAGCACATTTTATGTTTTGAGATGTGTTTGTAATTCAGATTGGTATGCTTATAACTCAATCATTTGTTTGTGCACAGCTGTCTGACTGTGATAAGTAACTTTTGTCATACTCTGAGAGGGTCCGAGTGCAGGTGGAATGCAATAAAATTATATAAACCCAAGATTTGAAAAGACTATTAGCTTTGACAATAAGAATGAATAGTATGTGATTTTCTGTTACGATGTGTATTCATTCTAGAAAGAAAGAAAATGGATAAATTTATTTCTTATTTTACTTTACATTGCTGTTTTCACTACAGTTAAATGCTAGAGTAGAGAAAACAACAGATAAAATATGAAACCGAAAAGAAAGGCTTGATATTCATTTAGGAGTATGCAAATGAAATGTGAAAGCTGTAACATAGAAAAAAGTATTTGTTTTATTCTTAACATGATAATCACCTTGCATCCTAACTCATCAGAGCCTGACTCAGTGAATTCACAGACAAATCTTTAGCAAAAATATTTTATTGAAAATTCTGATTTTTGGTACAACATATTTGTAATTTTTACTAAAAAGTTTCCAAATTTTATGAAAATGCCTTTAGTAAATTTGGGATTATAATAAACGCTGCTGTATATAGCTTCATGGAAACTGGATTGGTGCAAGGCACCACTGCCCTGCATATAGGGTTGAAACAGTTTTGGAGCCTCACCACACTATTACAGTCCATGTAAATATGTCTAGTCATGCTTTATCTGACAACAGATCATCTTGACAATAGCCCTACAACATAGTTTTAATTACAAAAGGCTTTATTGTAAAGCACTCATGTCTAAAGCAAACTATTTCTCCATGGTTGCTTTCCATAATCCACCCAGTATATGAGGATAGCAGTATCCCAGTGCTTGTTTAGATAGTTGGATCACAGCAACTTGACCAGCATTTCTTTGTATGTAAAAGCATATTCGTTCTTCAGCTGCTTGAGGTATGCAATGGATGATTGGGAGGTATGACTGTAAGACTTATCGTAGTGAATCCATATTTTGATGGACTTATTTCCAGTAAGAGTCCTGTCTTGATTGTGTTGCATACTGTTGCTTGGGACACGTGGACAGCTTTTGGCACCAATGTTTGTGTTCCTGAATTGTCTCCTCTTACAAGATGCTGCACTTTTCTTACCACGGATGTGGTATAACTTTTTACCCATCTCTTCCTTGGTGGTCATGGTGCCACAAGTTAACCCTGTATAATATGACACAGGTAATGATATACACCAGGAATGTAGAAAGGAAATGAATATTTCATTATTTTGTTTTCTTTATATATTTGAAGTTATACTGCAATTCCTTTTCTACGTTGTTCAAGCAGTTTGTAAAATGAAGAACAAAATCAGTGAAAAGATTTTGTTCTTATTGGTAAATGGCTGTAATTAACGTGTGGTTTATGAATTTTTCTCCTGCACTGATCAAAGTAACCATTTCATTGGCTGCCACACAGGAATTCTATGTATGAAATTTTAATTTCTCATGATGTTTAATACATGTGTTACCATAATACTTCATGTTGATATAAAACATGAAACAAATAACATTAATTTCTAATGAAACATAATTATAATAAAAATATAGCCATCTGAGGGTCGCGGGTTCGAATTGCCGTCACACCAAACATGCTCGCCCTTTCAGCCGTGGGGGCATTATAATGTGACGGTCAATCCCACTATTCGTTGGTAAAATAGTAGCCCAAGAGTTGGGTGGTGATGATGACTAGCTGCCTTCCCTCTAGCCTTACACTGCTAAATTAGGGATGGCTAGCGTGTAGCTTTGCACGAAATTCAAAAACAAAAAACAAACAAGAAAAATATAGTATAATTTTATTATTATTATTTTTCTCTTTAACACGGTATTTATCAATACTGTATTACAGGGATGTAATTATAATTGGTTACGTGTTGCTATTAGAAAAGTATAGTGTTTTAATGTAGTGTTTATACCACATGTATTTTTGAACAGGAAACAGGAGCTTGAGAACAATAAGCTACAGTTGAATGACAAGATTGGCAAATTTAAAAATGATCTTGAAAATACAAACACAAAATTACAGCTTCAAGATCATCTGATCAAGAGGTTGCAGAAAAAACTGTTACTTGTATCAAAGGTATTGTCATTTAACTATTAATCCAAGCTTCATTTGTAAGGGTATTGGGGTTTCTGTGTCACTAAAAATGTTTCATTTTGAAATTTTTGAATGAAAATTTATTATACTTTAGCCTAGCATAGTATTAAAACTTATTAGTTTGAAAATCAATGGTGAGTCATATAACTATCATCAAAAAATTAAACAAAATTCTAACAAAAATTTCATCAGTGAAATTCATGACTTAAGATGTTTTCAAAAAACATTTTTGTAATTAAAACTCTTCATGTTGATTCTGAATTTGTATATATGTGAAAGTTTTTATCCCACTAAAAATTATGTTTTATAACTAGCATTGTTACTATTTGTTGAATTTTAATTCGTAACTGATGATCTTGTATTTTTATATGTGTAGGAAAGAGACAGTTATAAAAGAGTTATTGATTCATATGAAAGTGAAGTAACTCTTGCAGTAGGACCACAAATGGAAAGAATTCAGTGGTTAGAATCAATTCTTGCAGAATATAGAGTCAAATTAGACCAGGTTTGTTGTCTTTTAGTTTATTAATCTTACTTATTACAAAGATAAAAATACCAATTTCTGTTAATCAGCTTAAATTTTGGATTAGTGGTTTGATGAAACTGATAAATTAAAAGCAACAATCTTTATACTGTACAAATTTATGTAGTTGTAACCTCTTTGAAAACTATGAGTTTTAGGTTTCAGTTTTATACAGAAGGTTTGAAACATTTAAATGATAAATGAGTTATAATAAGCATAAGTGTTTTGTGTGCAAATCAATATTTTTAAATGGCATTCTTTTTTCATTTCTTAAAAATTTTAGACAGAATCAGAATTAAACCAGGCGAGGGAGCAACTACTAGGGAACTTTCAGCCGGTCAAGAAATCTGAAGGCAGTACCCAAACTGATGCTGTAGTTCTTCCAACACAACAGGTAACACAGTAATGGGACATTCCAACACAACTTCAAGTAACAAATGGAACTTTCATAAGTGCAGGATTTTCCCCCAATATCACAATAATTGAATATTCCCAATTCTAGGATCTTTCCATCCCATACAACCACAGCTAACAGTAACTGGATTTTCCACTAAAATCATAGGTAACTGAGTTAAAAATTTAACATTATAGGTCCTGGATGATCTCATTCAGTCTAAACTATGTTAATAAATAATGTTTCATACCCAATCTTAGAACTTCACAAATAATCTAAGTGAGTAAAAATGTAGCATTTCCAAATCTAAGATGTTTTTTTTAAATGGTCTTTTGATATTAGTAATTCACATTATGATAAGATCTAATTAATTGAGGTGGTAAACGATTTTGTGTTTGTGTGTGTATATATATTTGTTTTTATTTTTTTAAATCCAAGTAATTTCTGTCATTGTTCTGTTGGAATATATAGATGAACATGTGTTTGTTACTTATTTTAGGATCATTCCCAAATGAGAATTGTTCATTTCAAGAACAATCCTTTAGACCTAGCCATCCAAACAAGAGTTGAGGACTTGCGTCAAGAAAACATGACACTAAAAGCTAAGCTTGAACAGTTGACTCAAGAAAAGCCAAGTACTAGCAGCTCCCTACCTTGCCAGGAGAAATGTGACCCAAGCAGTGATACTGGAGGTAATTTATAACGTACCTGTGTGTTAGGTAGATTAAAATAATTAATTATTATAGACACACTCGGGACGCTGTTAGTAATACTCTGTACTGATTATATAATATAACTTATTTTAAATATTAAGTTATTGTATTGTAAGTTCAAGTGTAAGTCTTGTAGAAAATTATTATATGTTATGATAAACTTTTATATGTACATAAGACAGTTTCATAAGTATACCATTTGAAAAAAGTATTTTGAAATACTTAAATTGGGATGGCATAAAAGACGGTCAATTCAGTTCTGATATTTACTATTAACTGATGTTATTGTGATTGTCATATTTCCATCATTGAATAGAACTTAAAATACTTGTAGAGATATGGTTTTCACCTTTGATTTCCATTCAACAGAGAGGAAATAAAGACAGCATTCGCTGGTCCAACAGATCAGTTTTAACGTAACATAGATGTTATGGTTAATGTATACCCAAACATAGTCTTATATAAAATGACATGTGCTTACTGTAGTTTATGTATTTAGTGTAATTTCATGAGAGAGATTTTAGAAGTCGTAATACGTTTTTCTTGGAGACTTTACATGTAATCGACTCATATTTGCTTACGTCGATAACTGCATGTGCTAAAACTTATTATATTTGAAATATGATTACAGTAGTACTATCTGATGTACTTGTTCAATGCATGGGGGAGATCTAGGAGACTCTGGGGGGTGTCATAGGGGGTCAGTTTCAAATGGCAGTCTCCCCATGCCACACCCTGATTGGGACACAACAGATTTAGTGGCAAGCAGAGTGTCAGTTATAAACAGATACACCAACATATGTGCTTTTATCAAATAATTGTTCAAGATTAGTACTGAGGTAGTTGTTCTTCAAATAATAAACATGCACTATTAACACTATAAAAGAAAAGGTTTGACTGAATTTAAAGTTTCTACTGGTTGATCTGTTGAACAAAGATAAGTATTAAATATATGTGGTAGTATTTTTTGTCCCATTAATTCTTAAGAAAAAAAATATCATTTATTCACATAATATTTGGTTACTTAAAAAAAAAAAAAAAATCCGTTCTCACTGATCAGTTGCGAGAGACGTAATTTCAATTGTGTGACTTAGGACCTTTCATTATGCAGGTGTTAGCTGTATTACAGTAATGTAGTATTATTTTAGAATAAAATTATTTGGTCTCTGAAAGTAGGTGGAATAATGTGTCAATAGATGGAAAATCCTGATGTCAGAAGTAAGGGCAAGGTAATATATACAATAACACTTATCAAAGAAAAGTTGTTCGGGAACTTTGGTCTCTGAAAGTAGGTGGAAAAATGTGTCAATAGATGGAAAATCCTCATGTCAGAAGTAAGGGCAAGGTAATATATACAATAACACTTATCAAAGAAAAGTTGTTCGGGAACTGTAATTTTATAACTAGTAACTATTAAAAAAAAATCATGTTTTCATACAGTACAGTACTTTTATTTACTTATATAAAGTATAATAAGTAACAAAAATCAGTTCCAATACTAACTGTTGGTACAAAAAGTTAACTTCATTATATTGAGTTTCTACAATAGGTACTTTTGTTACTTTATTTATGGTAATTACAAATTAAAGCAGTCTATTTGGTTTTTTTTTTTTTTGTAAAGATGAAGTTAGGCCTGCCGTGTTGAATACTGACTGTAATTGAATTCTGCAGAAAGACTAATTATGCTTGCCTTGTAAATTACATGCATATTTGTTTGTCCTCAAAAAAACTACTTCAGCATATTAGATTAAAGACCAATGTTCAAGTACTCTTGTTATAGTATAAATAGAGATGTTTGAGTAATATATATTGTGTAAGACTTGGTATTAACAACAATAACCTGATATGTATGTGTCTCTTCTGATATGTGAATGACTTTCATAATTTGGTTACATAAATTTTAAACTTTGTAGGTCTAAAGGAACAGCTTACTGTTGCAGAGTTAAAGAACAAGAGACTTTTGAATGCTTTTCGAAAGACTAGCCAGGAGTTTCGTGAGGTGTGTTATTTGTTGACAGGTTTCAAGATAGATGTGTCTAGTCAGAATAAGTACAAGATGTCTCATATGTACTCTGAATCAGAAAATGATTACTTGCTATTTGAGGTAAGATTACTTGTTTGGATATTATAAACTGTTTCGTTTACTAATGTATCTAGTCAGTTTACATCTATAGGTGTCAAGTCATAAAACCTTTACTAATGTGGCTAGTCAGTTTACATCTATAGGTGTCAAGTTGTAGTGCCTTTACTGATGTGGCTAGTTAATTTACATCTACAGGTGTCAATTTATATCACCTTCACAAATATGGCTAGTTAGTTTACATCTACAAGTGTCAAATTATATCACCTTTACTAATGTGGCTTGTCAGTTTACAACTACAAGGGTCAAATTGTAGCAGCTTTGCTGACATACTAAACAGTTTACATCTATTGGTATCAAGTCATAGCACTTTTACTAATGTAAATGTCAAGTAACCTAGATGTCAAGACATAGCACCGTTACTAATGTAAATGTCAAGTTATGTAGATGTCAAGACATAGCACCTTTACTAATGTAGGTTCAACTCATAACACCTTATTGAGACCATGAAATGTCCTAGAGCATATATCAGATTGAAAACATTTTATTTATGGCTATCTATGGCCTTCAAAAAGTTGATGACTCTACATGTTTTGACGTTACAACGTCATCCTCAGGAGAGAATTACAAGACAATTGCCAAAGTATTTATAACTTGTTAGTAGGTCATTGACCTGAAGGTTATTTTACATACATTCACGCTAAACCATTCAACGGAGATCAATCCACATTCTTGCAGAAATATTCGCCATACCTTCATCTCTATTTAATACTACATGATCTTTTTTATATTTTATTATTTCTAATGATTCACAAATATTATTAGCTCTTATACTTTTAGGTTGAACTAATGTTACAGTTTTTTCCCATAATATTGTGTGTTGTGTTTCGTGTACATGTTCTGCTATGGATGAATTTTCAGTTTTTTAATTTTTTACATATCCCTTATGCTCATTTAAGTGGTATTTTTGAAGGCCATAGATAGGCCTAAATAAAATGTTTTTAATTGTGTACCAGTTTAACATTGAATATTATTTATGATTTTAACTTTATACACAAATGCCAAAATACTATAACAATGGTGTTGTTATGAAAGAAATGTGGCCAGACATTGATTTCATAATCCTTAAAAAAAAGGATTGATTTTTCTCAAATTCTCTACTCGTTGTTGTAAATATGCTTTTTCTTGTTGATTTTTTAGTATGCCAATGGAAGGTTAAAGCTGTTAGAGACGGAGTATTCTTCCCAGCTGCAAGAGTTGATTGACACATACTTGAAAGGACATAACAGCATTCCAGCATTTCTCAGTAGCTTAACCTTGGAGCTATTCAGTCAACAGACCTACTTTCTGGATAAAAATTAAATAATTTTTTCATGTAGTGTTTTTACTCTTTTTTTTTTTGCCTATTCTATATCACATAAAATAAATGTATATATTTTCATAGTGTTTGTTTTTCATTTTTATTCTAAAACAAATGTAAAGGACAAATATTTTATTAATGCTACATTGTAAGTTCTTTCTAAACCAAGGACTCTTTGTTTTTGTATCATTGGGTACAAGTGTTTGAGTGTGTATATTCCAGTTGTTTGTATAGTGATTATTAACTGTTACATACAGAAATTTTATAAAAGTGTTATATAAAAATTAAATACTTGAAGCAGAGGAGAATGTTGCATACATGTGTATAAGATTGTTTCCGATTAGTACGTTACCAACTGTTGGAAAAGATCACATAATAAACTATTTGCAGACAATATCCATTTATATCAAAAATATACTTGGATTATTACTAATAATGATACAACATGAGTCAAAAAAATTAATACCTTCTTGTTTGAATAAAGGTTAACAAATTCTTAAGCACTTGCTATTCTTTCTCACAATTTTCATCTTTTCCAGTCTTTTATGGTATCGCCCTAAGCTTGGTGTCCTATATCTTGTGCTATAGAGGGTTGAGTATATTATATTAAAACTATTTTGAATATGAAAATCAGCAAGTCATGTTACATCTTGAAGTGGAACAGAATGTATCAGAACCCCATTTTAACATTGTTTTGCATTTTATAGTGTAATGCCATTGAAAACTGCTTTTGGAAAGGGTATGTAAGAGCCTTTTCTCAAAGCCAAATATTCATAGACTTGTATCATAAAGATGTGTTCAGATTGGGGATTTAGATATTCAAGATAGGGATATTCTTACTTGTAGTTAATGGCATTGGAAAAAAAGGCCATATGGATCAACTTGGTGAACCGAGACCATTCAGAAAGAGACCTGCAATAAGTCGTACCCTAGCCCTAAAAACAAATTGTTGCATTTTGTAACAGATGTGAATTTACTAAAAGCTGCCAATCTGCCCTAGGCAACAGCATGTAACATAATCAAGAAGGATCACTGTCTGGAAAAGTGGCACAAGTCACATACCTCAAGCATCTGGAGAATGAAATATAAATTTGTGCTATTTAATACAAAGATATATTGGGACTAGTCTCCAGATGCAACATCTATGGATTTCTGTGCAATTGGACTGTTGAAATGGGTGCTGGGAATCCATTATTCTCCTACACTAGATGGATTATGGAAAGCTTGCAGGGAGAGTGTGTGTGTGTGCCTTAAACATGACAGCCTTATGATGAAGCCTTTTGCAATGGAAACTATGCTGCAGCGGTATTGTCAAAATGCAATGTTGTCAAATAGAGCATGATTGGATGTGCTGACATGGTGAGACTCCAAAATTGCTTTAAGACCTCTGTATATCATCTCTTCATTCTTTTTTTTCCATTATTCATTTCTTCTTTTCCGTGTTCTTTGTTTTCACTCTGTTATCATTTTTTCTCCATTTGCTATCATCTCCTTTATATACGTGTCCTGTCTTCTCTGCATTTTCATTCCTTTAGTGTTTTTAATACACCTAATACTTTGTTTCCTATTCTTATGGTCATATGTTTGATCTTGTTTCTTAGTGAGACACTCAGCACTGACTTTCCATCTTTCATTGTGTTGTTTTTTTATATTGTTTTCCATTTCTGTAGTAGTAGCACATGTTACTGATCCACATAACATTATCATTAGTATGCATATGTTAAATACTTTTACTTTCAAAGACATGGGTACCTTTTGGTTTTTGTGTATATATACATATATATATGTGTGTACCTTCGAATATACTGTTCCAACCCACTTTCACTGTCAGTTATCTTATCTTGTTGGTTTCTATGATCATTATCAAAACATGTATTATAGGGTTGCTGTACAAAGCTCGGGTTAGATAGGGTTTTCTTGGCCAACTTCTTTTTCTGTTATCCGTACCTGCTGTTGCATCTGTATATATTTCCTCTAGAATCTGAACGTATATTTCTGTAATGCTTATTGTCCTTAATGCAACAAATAGGGCCTTGTGTTCAAGAGAGTCACTTATTGTCTCTATTTGTGTTCAAGAATCACTTATTGTCTGTAGTACAACAAATAGGTCTTTGTGTTCAAGAGAGTCACTTATTGTCTGTAGTACAACAAATAGGTCTTTGTGTTCAAGAGAGTCACTTATTGTCTCTAGTACAACAAATAGGTCCTTGTGTTCAAGAGAGTAAAAAGCCTTCTTGTAGCTTATAACCGAAGTTTAGTTGATGTTTTCTCAGTTAGTTGGTTAATGGCTTGTAAGTAGTCAGTTGTGGTGTATATTTTTTTCTATATCCAGCTTATTCTCTAGATTGGTTGGCATACAAAACATTGAACATCCTAGCCTCTAGAACTCTTAAAAAGTTTGTAAATGGATGATACTGGTGTTATGGTTCTATAGTTTTTTAGATCTTTCTTATCTCCTTGCTGTAAAGGGTGGTTATTTTTAATTTTTTTCAATGTGGATTGATTGTATCCTCTTTTTCCCTACAATATTTTGTTAAGTGGACCCATAAGCTGGGTAATCATTTCTTGTCTCAGTACGTTGTTTGTGATTTCATCCAATTCTTGAGCTTTGTTGTTTTTCATTTCACTTAAATTACTTTCGTCTTTTTGTAGTAGAATGTCCGGTGTTTCTTTTTCACTTCAAAGTTTTGTACTTTCTTACTCTGTTTGGATACAATCTTTGATTGAAAGTGGTACTGATGTCTAGGATCTCTTTTCTATCAGTTGTTCATTTTCATCCTTCACGCTGTTCATGTTGGTCTTTTTTTGTTGCAGCTTTTGGCTGTTTCTGAACCCTCTTCCTTTCTTTTTTGTAATATTTCTATGATGACTTGTTCCTTTATTTGTTCTCTGTCTCTCCCTTTGTTTTCTTTTAACTGCTTTCACCACCTCTGCATATATACTCAAGATTTTGTCTTTTAAAATTTGCAGTTCTTTTCAGCTTTTATCAAAAAGATCATTTTCTTTTCCACAAGGTGCTATTTTTCTTGTTTCTTCCATCACAGTCTGTATTTCAGTATTGCAATATTCCATGTTCATAGTGCCTGGAATTAATTTTTTAAATTCCATTTCAAAGTTTTCTTGTTCATGTTTTAACTTGTGTATGTTTTTATTTATTTTTTGCTTCTGTGAAATCGTATTTGATCTTACAAGATTTATGTTGATATGCAACATCATACAGACCATTATGTGATCAATTGTAACACCCATTTTCAAAATGACCTTAAAATTCTTTATAATTTTTATCATTGTGTTGGGAAAAAATCTATGTGGTTCTTAGCTTTTCGGCCCGGCATGGCCAGGTGGTTGGGGTGCTCGACTTGCAAGCTGCGGTTTCAAATCCCCATCACACCAAAAATGCTCGCCCTTTCAGCCATGGGGGCGAT
>NW_013667709.1:205208-214695 GCF_000517525.1 Limulus polyphemus
CAGAACCGTTCCACTGTCCGTTTCTGTAATAGCATTTTCACCGTGCTAAGCCTATTCTCTAAGGCAGATTCAAATAGCTACTTTCCTCCATAATTTTGTGTCTGTTGAAGATCCCTAGGACTTTCTTCTTTAAGTTAAGCTTCAATTTTTACATTGAAAGCTCCAATCACCCTCATGTTTTCTAATATTTAATTTTGTATGTCTTTGTAAAATTCATTTACAGCTTCGTCATCATAACTTTCTGTTAGTGTATACACTTTAATCATTATCTTTTCTTTCTTTTGCCAACACATTTATATTGCAAGGACTGTATTTCAGTAACTTATTGGCAATTCTTGTTATTTAATCTTTTAATTTTGAGTGTGTCAATAAACCTGTTTCTTTCACTTTCTTGTTCTTTTCTCTCTATCTCTGGTGTACAGCCGTGTACCATTTTTAGCTGATATTGTACCTTATCCCATTAGTTGAGTTTCTGCTAGGCCTACAATATCCCAGTTGATGTCTTCCACCTCCTCCAACAACAGTTCCATCTGATGTGGCCATATTGATTTTGGTCATGTTTCTTTTATTCCTTCATTTGTTGTTATTTCCATGATTAACTCGGAATGGGGCTCCATCCCGGGCACTATTCCTCCTCCTTCATATGAAGTTATTTACCTTAAGCTGATATACTGCCAAGATGTGTTAACAGAAAACCTTTCCTTCCCACCCATAACGTTTTTTCTATACATAGCAACTGAAAGGTTTTCTTACAGATGTTAATCAAAGTGTTCAGAGTAAGGTAGTAATTATAACACTTGGAAACACAAGCTATTCTGTATCACATAGATACATAAATGTTGGAGTTTTTGAACAAAACAACCCAAATCATTATTGCAAAATATCACGTTGTGATGAGAGTAAATACAAGTAGAATCTTTAGATCTGAAAGTATTGGAGAGACGGCCTTTTTTAGAGAAGACTTTAAACATATTATGTTCCATTCCTTTAGAATGTCTAGTTTCCTGAAAAGTTAATTATTAGCTCGAACAGAACTACAACATAAATAACAGTTTTGTAAAACCTGACAGTCAAGAATGTTTTGATATCTTGCATTAAATACAAGTACTTTGTTGTGTACACAGCTGTGTAAACTTGACAGTCAAGAATACTTTGTTGTGTACACAGCTGTGTAAACTTGACAGTCAAGAATCCTTTTTGTTTGTACACAGATGTGTAAACTTGACAGTCAAGAATCCTTTTTGTTGTGTACACAGATGTGTAAACTTGACAGTCAAGAATCCTTTTTGTTGTGTACATAGCTGTGTAAACTTGACAGTCAAGAATACTTTTTGTTGTGTACACAACTGTGTAAACTTGACAGTTAATGTTTTTATCTATGGGATTTTTTAGTCCTTTTTAATTCACCATACAGTAACCTAAATTAATTTAAAGTATGTGAATAATGTTAAGACATTTCGCCGAATTGTTTAATGATGTGTCTATGTGTGCGTGTGAAATATTTCCTCTTTTTTGTTTATACAAATATGTAAACTAGACAGTCAAGAATGTTTGAGTGCTATTACAATGTCACTACGGCGAAATATTTGCTGAATTAATTTGAATCAAATACATAGTTAACACTAATTCTTCATTTAGGCCCAGTTTACATTTTCTTGTACATTTTTGTATATTATTATTGTCGTACTCGAACTACCCAAAGTAAAATTATAAAAAAAATGCGTAAATACGAACACAAAATTTACGATAATCTTTTATTTCAAAGGTCAAAAACAAGTAGCTTTATCTACATTTTATCTTTTGTAAGAAGAAAGGAATTTCTTAAAACCAATAAGGATCACTCAGAAAGCCAGGGATTTTTTTTTTGTAAGTGCATATCGATTTCCAGTGGCAAACTTGCTAACGGGTAGAGAAGAAAACCTATAAAAATACATAAAAAAACTGTATTAATTACAAATAAGAAACAATTAATGTCGTTGAATAAGCTGTAATAGTTTTTTTTTTCACACTATAGATTTTAGCAAGATTTAACACGCGTGTTTGGACTTTAAGTATTAAAGATTAATTTAAAAATTATATAGTTGAAGAAAAGTCCCATCTCGTCATATATAAAATATTTGATTCGCAGATAAGTTACAGTATATTAAAAAATAGTAAATTGGACTTGTACACGACATCTGTGTTATGTAAGTGAACCGGACCTATTAATCTTTCTTTACAACCACACATGAACAGTATCTCCAACCTTCTGGTTCTAAGAAGATAAAGAAAATTTTTCCTAATTTATGTAAAGTATTATAAAACCCACTTTATTTATTCTTCTCAAAAGTTGTATTTTTTAAATATACCAACAAGACGACGATTGTTCTTAGATAATCGTGTTTTAAACATACCAACAAGAAGACGATTGTCCTTAGATAATCGTGTTTTAAACATACCAACAAGAAGACGATTGTCCTTAGATAATCGTGTTTTAAACATACCAACAAGAAGACGATTGTCCTTAGATAATCATATTTTAAACATACCATCAGGAAGACGATTGTTCTTAGATAATCATATTTTAAACACACCATCAGGAAGACGATTGTTCTTAGATAATCGTATTTTAAACATACCATCAGGAAGACGATTGTTCTTAGATAATCGTGTTTTTTTACTGCCATCTTGTGGTAGAGTTTTAAATGTTTCTTGATTCGTGAAACATTAATTAAATACTTTCATTCAGGTGTGAACTTTATGAAAGTGGAATTTACAAACAGGATAAACCAGCGAGAGTTACCCAGTTACACCAGTTGTTCAACTGTTAAAAACTAGGAATTCCAACCGATACTGTTACAAGTGTTCTTATTTCAGTAATATATGACCTTATAACTCCAAATTTCATTTCTATTTAATTTGGACACTCGACGTTTCGCTTTACAGCCTCTTCTGGAGTGTTCCACTAAAACACAAACCGTAACTAATATGCATTACAAGAATTAGATAATGAGTATTATATTCTTGCCATTAGAAATCAGTGGGATATCTCTTGCTTGATCACCCTATAGTTCAGAACAGTAACAGCTAGGTTGAATTTTATACACGTGATCCACTCTTTAAAATTAAAACTAGCTACGAGTGGCCGTATTAAAACATAAAACTATGGTAGAATGTAAAGTAACTTACGGATGATAGGCGTATCTGTATGTTAAGACAAAAGATTACTCCTCGTCACCTCCGATTTTACTTAGACGACCGGGCCTCATCACAGGCTAAAAGAATCAAAATAACAGAATACGTCAAACTCCCTAAATTAAAATATACTTAGTGCTAAAAATAAATAAATAAAAGCATTTAGTTTTATTTCTCAAGCCAAATACAACTCTCCGGCCCTAGAAGCGTGACAGTACACCTTTTTACAAATGTGACTGTCCAGACAAGAATCGTATAAAACCAAAAATATTACCCAGAAGAAGGCTTTTAATAAATGATATCAGTTACACCGTTGTAACATATTAAAATAAAAAAAACAGTTAAACAGTTAGAACCAGTATTGAATCCAGACCTTTCCACCGGGTAAGGGAATGAATTCCAATTCGACAAAATGGAAATTACTGTACTTCAGGGGGGGGGGGGAGTATTTTTTGCCCAGGGGGAAATTCCCCCTTGTACACACATGGATTCAACACTGGTTGGAACAGGGAAGATATGGACTTAATGTTTCGTACAAATGATTTTAACGGACATGCTATCAATAGAGATGCTTTCTACCTTAATTATACTTGTATTTTAAAAAGTTTGTTTTTGAGTCAAACTTTACGTCTGTTTTCTTCTGTTAAGTTAGTATTTTCTATTAAAAGTCGAATAAACAAACAGTATTTATCGTGCAATTCGGTTTATTTCAAAATAAAACTTGTGTATCTTATTTAATTGTACTTTTAATTTTAAAAAATCAATATTAGTCCTATGATGTTTTTAAAAGTAAATTCTTTATCTAATCCCCTAGAGATTTTCAAGAATTAGAAGAACGTAATAATATATATACCAACCACGTTCGCCATATCCATTGCCGATGACGCGTTTCGCTCAATCCAGAGCTCATCAGGCCGTTTAGGATACAACAAACATAGTAGTGGTCGTTACACTCTTTATATAAGCCGTTTGTTACAACAATAATTGTTATGGTTTGGAAAGGCGTTCACTCAATAGCTATTGTCGTGCACCCCGTTTGCTTTTAAACTGAATTTACTTTATCGTAAATGGGCTTCAAAAACACTAGCCGTCCACTTACCCCTGGGCTTACTCCTCGACTGGCAGAGGCGGAGCTACGGTTCTTGGCACGCAATTTGGCGAGGGCATTTTCGGCCATGTCTGACCGCTCTTCAGCGTCCTCCAGTTCCTGTTGAACCTTGCGGAATTTGGCCAGATTCAAAGCAGCAATTTCCTCCTAGTGAAGAGAAGTTGAAAATATTTAAAAATAAAATCTCCAGGAACGAGAGTGCATCCTCTTTCCTTTAGCTAAATATCGCCGTATCGTGTCGTTGTTTTTTGTAATTATAATGTGTATCAGCCAAATATGGTAATAAATATAGTGACCACCTTAGCAGCTTTATTCTTTATATTATTTACACATGTTTAGGAATAACAAAAGTCTTGCTTTCGGGTATTTAAAGTTTAAAACCTATCACCTGCTATTGGTAGTTCAACTCTGACACTTTGGTTTCGTTAATGATACGTAGTTTTGGTTGATATTAAATTATTTATACCATTTAAAGTAGTGATATACTTACAGCTTCCTCAATCTGTCTCTTATAGGTCTTGAGTTTCTGTTGCAATTTGTCAACTAAGTCTTGCATACGCTCGTGGTTTTTGCGATCTTCGTCAGCCTGGAACTGGAGCTCTTTTATTCTACGTTCTCCCTTTCTGAAATTCTTAGAAGAGTCCGCATGACGGCGCTGTTCGTTTTCTAGTTCGTTTTCCAGCTCACGCACCTAAACATATTCGCTCATTAATAAATGTTGAACATAAAACAGAATTAATTGATACTGATATATATTACTTTTCACCATAAAAACCTACAACGAGGCGAAGCTATAATGTTATTTGTAACAAGTGAAACTCATTATTTAACACAACATCGTGTCTCGATTAATAGTATATTTATTTTACTTGTATCGGATACTTGAGTAAAACTATACGAAGGCTACCTGCTGCTAGCCGCCCCCGATATTTGAGTAAAGCTATACAAGGGCTACCTGCTGCTAGCCGTCCCCGATATTTGAGTAAAGCTATACGAGGGCGACCTGCTGCTAGCCGTCCCCGATATTTGAGTAAAGCTTTACAAGAGCGACCTGCTGTTAGCCGTCCCCGATATTTGAGTAAAGCTATACAAGGGCTACCTGCTGTTAGCCGTCCCCGATATTTGAGTAAAGCTATACGAGGGCTATCTTCAATAATTTGGAATTGGCAGACTAGAGGGAAAGCAACTCTTGGGCTTTTCTATTCTAATAGTGGGATTTGACCGTTACTCTTTTAATGCATTCACGGCCCAAAAGAGGCAATTTTCTTTTACGGCAAAATGACGCGAACCTTAGACCCTCGGATCCACAGTCCGGCAAGCTAACCACTAGGCCATGCCCGGTTTCTCAAGTAATGGAAGCTTTACGTACACCGACATTAATATAAAATAACCTACCTTTGTTTCTAGACTACTCTTTTCTACAGGTATTTGATTTTTTTTTCTTTCTTTTTATGCATTACTACTGCCCAGCACGCGAACATAAACACTTCGAAACAGTTGGAAATACATTTCTGATGGAGGTTGACAATGTAGTAAATCCTTTGTGGTTTTATGTAAACAAAATTGCTCATATTAAAATATATTATTAAAAATCGGAAATTAAATACTTCCATTTTGACTGATCAAACTAATAATTTTTCGAACCTTCTGTTCCAGTTTCTGGATGATTTTCTTTCCGCCCCTCAAAGCAGCAGCCTCGGCCTCGTCAAGACGGACTTGTAGTTCCTTCATCTGACCCTCCATCGCCTTGCGCATCTTCTCTTGTTGTTGACCATGTTCCTGTTCAGCTCTAAGTTCATCAGCAAGGCGAGCAGCGTCCACCATGGCCTTCTTGGCTTTTTCCTCAGATTGTTTGGCCTCGTTCAACATCTCGTCCAAATCAGACTAAAGTAAGGAAACATTGACGTGTTCTTAGTTATTGAATAGATATCAGGTTAAGGTTACTAGTCTACTTTTATATCGTTAATCAAAAACTATTACTACATTTCCTATTATCTTAGTTTTAGATTTGATAAGACAAGCAATGTTATTTAAAGAATTCATATTGAGTGTTGTAAACTTAAGCGCTCTCCCATACATTATTAGAATTAAAATATAAAACCGCTCTGTTGAGTAAAATTAAATATAAGGCTTCTCTTACTTGCAAAGCTTGCATTTCTCCTTCAAGCTTCTTTTTGGCCATAGAGAGAGATGCAGTGTTGGCGGACAACTCGTTCATCTGTTCGTGGGTATCAGCCAGCTCCGTCTCTGCTGAACGTCGCCCGCGGTCAGCCTTGTATTAAGAAAAAGAGAGACAGACTGATTAAATCTATCACAACACTTCATCCCTAGAAAAGGCGAGTAAAATGAATTACGGTATCTCCGAGTCAGATATTAGTAACGTAAAACAAACTTTGGTTTAGATACCGATCTATCAATCAAATCTAAAGCAACTCCACAGACTCTCGACTGTATCTTGCTGACAGACATTTACTTCATTCCTTCAGTTCTGATTCTTTGTATCAGAACTCGCTAGTTTTAAAAAGGCGGCGGACAGTGCGAAGGATTTATTATTATTATTATTACTGTTTGGAAATTAATGCGGATCAAGTAGCGAATTCAACGATGTCTCACCTGTTCCAGAAGTTGTCTACTTTCTTCCAGTTCGCCCTGGAGGGCGTGGCCACGTCTTTCAGCCATGGCGTATTGTTCTCTGGCTTCATCGCGTCCTCTCTGTTCTTCTTCCACTGCTTGTTGAAGTTCCTTGACCTGCTGCTGGTACCTCTTGATGTTCTTCTGAGCGTCAGCACTGGCCTTGTTGGCGTGGTCAAGAGCGATCTCCAACTCATTGATGTCGCTCTCCAGCTTCTTCTTCATGCGCAGGGCCTCAGCCTTGCCCCTGGACTCGGCTTCCAGGCTGGCTTGCATGGAGTCAATGGCTCGCTGGTGGTTCTTCCTGCAAAGATAGAATTTGTTGTTTTTTTTCAAATTCTCTGCACAATATTAAAATAGAGGAAAGCAAAAGTCGATAACGTATATTTGGTGAGGATGAACTATCGAAACTAATGGTAATTAGAACAAAGTATTTAACCATTGTAAAATCGGACCAAAAGCGGTTGATGCAAACCTTGTGTTCTCAAATTCTTCCTCTTTGTCCTGAATCCTGCGGTCAATCTCTTGGCGAACCTGAGAAAGTTCAAGCTGAGCACGTAGCACCTTGTTCTCCTCCTGTTCCAGAGCGGCCTCGGCTTCCTCCAAAGCTGCCTGGAGTTCTTCCTTCTCCATTTCCAACCTCTTCCTGGATTTCTCCAATTCATGGACGTTCCTACCACCCTCACCAAGCTGGTCGATAAGATCCTTGATTTCATCTATATACAGAGGTTTCAGTGAGTAATAAACTAATTTGATGGAAAGCAGCAACTTGAACAGACTTGCAATAAATGTTAAAATATATATAAAGATTAAGATGATAAGGTGCAAAGAAAGAAAATCTAGATTTAACACTCTGGTACATAATGAAATGATTCGATAAATATGGATTGACTTTGCCGATATACAAATGAATTGCAGGAATCGAAACCAGAGTTTTAGCGTTATAAGTCCTCAGACTTACCGGGGAGCTGGTGCAAAGGAAAAGAAAAACACTTGTTAGAAATATTGTACAAACTATTTTAAACCTATAAAAGTTTTTGACTTGCGATTTTTTTTTTATTCACAGCTGTTTTAATTTTGTCTAGATTGTAGTAGAGTTCATATTAAGTAAAAAAAGCGTATTGCCTTGTAAATTCTTGTTCTCTCGTTTAATAGCTTCATATTGTTCCTGACTCTCCTCGTATGAAGTCCTCATCCGGAACAGCTCCGTGGAGTAGTCTCTGCATTCTCTCTGGGAAGCATCTAACTCACCAGAAAGATCATCAACCTTCTGTTTCCATTCTGCTACTGTCTTATCGAATGACTTCTGTTTCTTTTCTAGTGTAGCAGCAAGGCTATTGGCCTGCAAAGTGTAGCATGGAAAAGATGACAGTTTAAACTAAATGTCTTGTCAAGCTAAAAGAACAAACACATCTTAATTCTGGTATCACCAGTTGTATTAAAATTGTAAGATATTTAAAATTTGTGTGTATAGTGTAACCCGAAGTTATAAGAATTAGTACTGTAAACACATTTTATTTCTTAAGGGCTTCAGATCTTGACGTTTCGATTATTTCAAATAAACAGAAACAAACTCGAAACAAGCTTTTTGTTCAAACTGATACGATATATAGACTATACACCGCATATAACCAAGATAATAGGTTGTGGTTTTCTTAGTGCAAAGGTACTCAACAGGCTATTAGAACTCTGCCCACCGTGGGGAATCGAACCCCGGATTTTAGAGTTGTACGTTCGTAAACGAAGATAATTTTAAATTGTGACATGTATATTGTTTGTTTGTTTCGGGTGCAACGCTAATCTGTGGACTATCTGCACTCTGTCCACTGCAAGGAATTGAACTCCGGATTATATTGTTTGTTTACACGTATAAAAAATGGTACTGTATATATATATATATCATTTCATAAGACGCTTAATTTTATCCTCACTTAACTACATATTCCCCGACTTTAGATGGCCACATTGGTGAACAAAATAGTCTTCGAAAATATTGTATTGAACTATAATTATAACCATACTATATATATAGCCATTACTCACCCTCTCGACCTCAATGGACATATCCTCGATCTCTCCTTGGAGTCGAGATTTAGCCTTTTCCAGACCGCCACATTTGACATTGATCTGTTGAATGTGCTCCTCGGCTTCTTGGAGTTTGGCTTGAAGCTTGTGTCTGTAAAAGAACGTTTTTAATGTATAAATAAAAGTATGGGTTTAGCTTGAAGCTTGTGTCTGTGACATAACGTTTTTAATGTATAAATAAATGTATGGGTTTAGCTTGAAGCTTGTGTCTGTGACATAACGTTTTTAATGTATAAATAAAAGTATGGGTTTGGCTTGAAGCTTCTGTGTGTAACATAACGTTTTTAATGTATAAATAAATGTATGGGTTTGGCTTGAAGCTTTTGTCTGTAACATAACGTTTTTAATGTATAAATAAATGTATGGGTTTGGCTTGAAGCTTCTGTCTGTAACATAACGTTTTTAATGTATAAATAAATGTATGGGTTTGGCTTGAAGCTTCTGTCTGTAACATAACGTTTTTAATGTATAAATAAAAGGATGGGTTTT
>NW_013667710.1:0-31655 GCF_000517525.1 Limulus polyphemus
TAACCACCTGGCCATACCGGGCCATGGTTAGTGTTAATGTGTAAGACACACAAAGTATTATATTAAGTTTAAATGTTTGATTTGTCTATGCTTTTATAAATTATACTCATTTGTTACATTAAGAAATAGACCGATTTTTTCTTCTTTCCTCGTTTAACAAATTCTCAGCCGTTGATAGGAAGGAATTATTTACTTTTACTTTAATTACATCAGATTGTGTAATCGTCTTGACACAAAATCTGAGTGATAGTTCTATTGGCATCACGAGTATATCAGTATAAGATTTGGAAATATGTTGAGTGTAAGTTATTAATAAGCATTTATTTCCTGTTGCTCGGTTGTGAAGTATCGATCTGTGTGACGAGCCGGTATTATATGAAAGCACTTACATGATAAATTGCTACTTGAAAACAAACCTTTCTCCAAAATTCTCCACAGGTTTTTTCATCCTATACAGAAACCATAGAATGATTGAAACACAATTTTAAACTGATCTGATTGGCGCAAGTAAATAAAGTAGCACCTACAGAAAATGTGATTCTGATTTCAAGCACGATGAACTCGATTAAAAGACTGAATGAAGCATGTTTATTTATAAATTGATTTATTTGTTGTGCAATAGAGATAGCCAAGTTATAAGGCTTGTAAAAAAATTTGATAGATCATGAAGATTGTTGAAGTTCGGAAAAATGTAGTGAAGGGAACATTTATCCTGATTATGCATGTTAATGTACTTTTTTAGTTCAAAATTCGTTTCAGAAAGTTCATATATCTATAAGTACTATATATATATATTGTGATGTACGCTTTGTCTCGACTAATCAATATAAACATCTTTTATTTTCATACTTATGTTTAATAGAAATGTCTTTTAAGTTTATCTCAAGAATTTTAAACTTCTTGTTCAAATCTGATATGCGGTTTAGATTTTAAATGTGACAATGCACTTGTGGCAGGAAGAATTACAGGTTTTATACAATATGACATCTTGAAAACAAAGTTTTATTATATTTGGTGATTTTGAAAACAACAAAAGTAATCGTATTAATATTTTCTGAAACAGTTGTTACATTACTGGTAAGAAAGTAGTGGTGTAACAACGTGTACGGTTGTGATCATAAATATTAAGATCCTTAATCGTAGATTTTCTTAACTTTTCATGGGTATAAAAAACTTTCGTGGCATTCTTGAGCTCTACTGAACTGTGAGGCTAAGCTTTTTTATGTTTTAAAGTGAAAATGGAACGTTAAATTTTATATTTAAATCAGAGAATTCTGAACCTTAGGTAAACGTTTCAAAGTATTAAACATAAAACCTTCTGGTATATCTAGTTTCAAAATGAATCATTAATAGTCCTACTAAATGGGAATACTGTGATGAAGTGGTATGCTTATTAATAATCAAACAGAAATTTGACAGTAGTTGTCGGATTTACAAGAAAACAATAATATCCCGTGAAATATTTTGTGCATCATTATCTAAATCGAATTAGAGGAATAATTGTATTGATTTTTACCGATACGTTTTTAATTGCACAACATCAATAGCAAACAGTTTATAAGGGATTGATTTGTACACTTTTAGGGAAATAAATGTTTAGCAATGAGTTATCTTTCAATGGGTCGGCGATAAGAGAAATAATTGTATTGATTTTTACCCATATATTTTTAAATGCACAACATTAATAGCAAACAGTTTAAAAGGGATTGATTTGAACATTTTTAGGGAAATAAATGTTTAGCAATGAGTTATCTTTCAGTGTGTCAGCGATAAGTTCATGAACTTACAACGGGATTCGATTCCTCACAGTGAAATGAACGCAGGTAGCCCATTGTGTAGTTTTGTGTTAAACAAACCAACAAGTCAATGAGTTCTATATAATTGTTTTAAGGTTTATCTTTATAAATGTAGGTATTCACACACACTGCCTTCCAATCGAATATTTTTTCTACTATAGCCAGCATTTGAACAGAAAATAAGAAGCAAAATAAGAAACACTCTAAAGAATTGATGCGATTTATGACATTATAGTTTGTTAAAAATTGACAAATTTTGTTAAATTGTTGTTAGAAACTTCTGAAACATAAGCTATATGTTTGAATGTCTATTAGCAATAACAGGTTTTTGCATTGTACATTAACTATTAAATGAATTTTTCAATTGCAAAATTGCAAGTAAAACATAAGTATTACAGCATGAGTTTATTTAAAACTATGAAATGCTGTAAATACAACTTTAATATTACGTTGTGTACAGATATCACTATTTTTAGTGTACCAGTAGTAAGCTAGCTGATCCAAGTAATGTTTGTTTATTTGTTTTTTTGAATTTCGCGCAAAGCTACACGAAGGTTATCTGCGCTAGCCGTCCCTAATTTCGCATTGTAAGACTAGAGGGAAGGTAGCTAGTCAGCACCATCCACCGCCAACTCTTGGGCTTCTTTTACCAACGAATAGTGGGAATGACCGTCACATTATAACGCCCCCACGGCTGAAAGGGCGAGCATGTTTGGTAGGACGGAGATTGGAACCCGCGACCCGCAGATTGGGAGTCGAGCGCCTTAACCATCTGGCCATGCCGGGCTTATCCAAGTAATACTTAATGTTTCGTAGTTATCATTCATGACATGAGGCTATTATTATTGTAAAGAAAGTTCCGACATCATGTACGGATGGTCGATTTCAGGGGATTGGACGAACTGAAAAAAATATGAAGAATGTTATTCTTGATGTGTGATAAATACCTGAGGGTATATCCTAGACAACGAAGCTACAAAGAAACAGGGCGGATTCCGAAATTTTTTGGAACTAAGCAAGAGCACTAACAACAAAGAAATGGGACGAATCCCGAAAATCTTAGGAAAGAACTAGTAACATCAGCTTTAAAGAAACAGGATGAACCCCAAAATTCTATGAAAATAAAATACGGCACTAACTACATAGAAGCGGAACGGATTCCGAAAATTTTTAAAAAGAAGCTATGACACTAACTACATAGAAACGGCAAATATTTTCGGGATCTGTCCCGCTTCTATGTAGTTAGTGTCATAGCTTCCTTTCAAAGATTTTTGGGATCCGTTAAAGGAAGCTATGACACTAACTACATAGAAGCGGGACGGATCCCAAAAATCTTTGAAAGGAAGCTATGACACTAACTACATAGAAGCGGGACGGATCCCAAAAACCTTTGAAAGGAAGCTATGACATTAACTAGGTAGAAGCAGAACTGATCCTGAAAAGTTTTGCCAATATTCGACCTTAACTACAGACCAACCATTAACATCAGATGTTATTTTAAAATCTGTTTGAAGGATTATTTGAGTTAAATATATTAAAATAACGAGCTCTTAGTAAGGACAGTTTGAACATTTTAAGACTACGCACGCACGCACACACACAAAAAACTCCGTTCGACTTCTCATTTATCAACGCAAAATAAAAACAGATTTAATGAATTACAAATTACGTGATCAAAGCACATTTTATTCGGAAAATATTCTTAAATGTTTTCTAATGCATATCTCAATAATTAAAGCGCATTCTTGGATCATACAAATGTATGAGTAAACTCATGGTTAGCACATGATCTTCACAATTACATTTACTAATGTTGAAAAATTTTGTACCACATTGATGATATTTGTTTACCTTGCAGAACACGTCTTTGCTTTAAAGATTTTTTCCTGGTTTACTTCATCGGTGGCATTTTAACAAAGGCTTTTAGTAATAAACATATATATATTACTCCTCAATAAGTTTACATTTGCTACAGCGATTAAGCTGTATTTCATATACAACCAATGTTTTACATTTTTATTAAATTAGTGTTACAACTTTGCTTAGATCGTAAATAAAATTAAACATTCTTGTTTATGGATATACTAATTTTCTCTTTAGGGTTTTGTACAAACCAAGCCGTTTCTATGGATACATACTAAATTTTGATAAGTGCAATTATTTTGGTTATGTAGCTATTTAATATTAATTATTGACGTGTATCTAGTTCTAAACTGGTAACAACAAATGTTGCCCTGAAACCGTAAATAATTGTTATTAACAATTATATTTTGAATGAGCTTATCTCTTATTTTTGGATTAATAAGTAATCTATTATACACCATCCTTTTCAAACTCATTTATTTACAATGATTCCGCTTTGTAAATCAGATTTTCGTGAAGCTAACTAATTAAGACACTTTAAAATATTATGTAAGATACTTTATTGGCTAATACATTTCTTTAAAAATTAATAATTTCTAATAAAAATATTTGAATTTGCTTATTTAACTTAAAACTGAAAACAATATATATTTTTTATTCCTTTTTTCTATTTCGTTTTCGAATTGAAGTGCTTATCTAGTTATTTGAGGAGAAATGGGTGAAACAGTTTTGTATATTAAAACATGTCTACATTGCCTAGTGACAGTAAACTTATCGTTATTGAAAGTTTAAAATATACTTAAAACTTTATAAAAATGTAAAATGTTTTATGTTATGAAAATATTCTGTATTATTAATGGCGCTTCAACTAGAAAATCTGAAATCAACTGTCTCTAGAAATATATTTCGATTATAAACTCGATTTAATTACAGATATAGGGATTCCAAAACACGATGATTTTACTTGAATACAGGGAAATGTGACAAAAGCATTGTTAACTGAAACTTTTGGTTAAAAATAATTTAATCTGCTTCGTATATATATGCATTAGATTTAAAAAAAATTAACAAGGAAATAATACAAGGAAAAATTGGCGATACATATTTATATAGATAGTATTCTGGATGTACTTGTAACATTTTGCAATTATTTACGTCCTGCAACAGTAAATCAATTTTGAAAACATAGCAACGTTAAGTGAAAAAGTTATGTAGCCAACTTCATTTAAAATGTAAATACTTCCACCAATGTAGTGTTGGGGTAGAGAAATATTATTTTGAACTTGGTAAAAAGTTGTTTTACTGTTAATAATGGTGCTTTAAATGCTTAAATAAGGCCTATCTGTTCTTCCATTGTAGTGACTTACGGTGCAGTGCTTTATGTTACCCTACTACTGCTGTGACGTTTCTAAATATTATGTGTAATATTACGTTAGATATTTTTCTAAAGAAGTTAAAACATGCAACAGATACTACCGGGGTCTACACTGCGTTATTCACATCGTACTTCTACCACGTTCCCGGTTTTCATTTTAGAAAATTTTCCAAGTTCAGAACGAATTGCCATACTCAAAATGATGTTACGATAATCCATTGTAAAGCTAGAGCTTTCTGTGGACTTTTCATGTCTTGGTTTTTCAGATTGACGATATTTTGAACTTTACTTTGGAGATTTCTCTTGGAAAAGGCTTCCCTTTAAAGTCCGATGTGTCGTCCATTTTAAAGAACCATGTTAGGAGTAATCCATAAAGAATTCTAGTTCTACAATTTCTACTCTGCTTAATTCTTCAATAAAAAATAATCAACGTAGAGTTCAGTGTATTTGAGATTTAGAACGAAGAATAAAGCTTACTGATTTTATCTGCTTGAATTAGTTTATAAAATAAAAAATCTGCAAAACACTAAAGAAAATTATTTAATGTTTATTGGGCACAGGTTGACTTTGTGATAGAGTCCTAGATTCCTTAGCTGGCGACCCATGTTCAAATCTGTGCGGTACCACAAAATATTTCCCGCACTATAAGCTGTGGGTGAGTTACAAGAGCAATAATCAGCCACTTAGCGTGGTTGGTGTGCGATAAGGATGTTGTTAATTGGCTGCTTTCCCTCTGATCTGTAGTTCATAATTAGAGACAGCGGAATATAGCTCTAGTACTTTCGCCATAAATGGAAATTGCAAATTCAATTTTTGTCTACTTTATGTCCACAGTACTTTTAGCTGTTTGTCCAGTTTGTTAATCCTATTGCACGAAATGTTTTAAATCAAGAATCAGCTTCTGATTATAGGGTAAACGTAATTTTATATATAATATAAAAAAGGTGAGTAAAACAATCCTTTTTCCTTTTCTTAATCTTAACAATCAAAAGCATATCAGTGGCATATTAAGCACTTATTATTTCTTTCAGAGTCAAATTCTAATAAAAAAAAATCTATTGACTCGTTAATATTTTAGAAGGACGGGACAGTTTTATTAGCTATTAGATTCATTTGAAGACATGACTTCAATTCCCGGCTGATTCGATGTGTTATTGGATAACCTGTTAAGGCACTTTATTCATGTTGTACATGTCATTTTGTATCGGCAAATTAATTGCTTCGTATTCGACAGGATTCAGCGACCCCTACTGTATGTTAGGAATATTAGCTGGAGGTTTGCAGGAGAGCAGAAGGAATTCTGACGAGGATGGAGAACGAAGTCGTAATAGTCCCAGACGTCAAGGTTTAAGGAAGTTTGGTGCTTCCTTCAAACGCAGAGATCGAAGCAGGAGCAACAGTACCACAGAAAATCTACCTGCAAAATTTATTCGCACCACCACCGTCAAACCTCATACGTTGAACCCTAAATGGAACGAAAAGTTTCGCTTGTAAGTTCAATTATCAATACGTGCAGAGCGAATTATTTTCTCTCATGGAATAATGTATTTGTAGAGATACTTCAAATACGACATTATCATCCCTTACAGTATCTGTTTCTAACAACATGAACTCGATAGGCCTAACGTTATGATTTTATGAAGTAAACTCATAATATAAAAATGTGTTTTTAAATAGACATTTAAGGACTACAAAAATACTAACTATTTTCTACAAAATGGTTAAGACTAAAAGCTAACGGACTCGTGACAGAATATGTTTATAACAATTACAAATATTAAGTATCATATTATAACCTAAACTCATGAATACACTTGTTTCTGCAGATAAGTTAATGAACAAAATTGATATATCATACAAATCTGAATGACTCTAAAAATACAAAAGAAGTTTAAGATAATTCTAGTAGTTTCTTATCTGATATTCCACATTGTGTATCATTAGATTATACTTTATTTTAAAATATTATATGCAGATTATATTATAGTGTTTTTAGTTATTGTATGTATTGTTTTAGGGATATAGACGATGTTTTTACCGAAAAATTGCATCTCGACATATGGTAAGAGCAGTTTTAATGTTTTATTTGCAAGATAGTTTGCTACAAAATACCCAAGGAAAATGAAATATGAATTTTATGAAAGTGACCGATTCTAGTATATATTCAATGATTAGAAATATCTTAGTTGCTCAGGCCCAAAAACTGTTTTAAACGCGAATCACTTTCTCGTCTAATGTTATCTAGCTAAGAATTTAAGGGGCATAAGGATTTTCGCTCATTCTTAAAACCATGAGAAACTTATAAAAAAATTTAAGCACTTTGAAAAGCCTAGTTAATCTTGTACTTAACGTGAATTCTAAAACTCCAATGCAGGAATGAATACCTCACAAAGATTAGCTATTGTATGATATTACGAAAGCCGGTGTGTTAATTTATTTTTAAAATATTAACAGCATATTGTATCTTTATGTACCTGAATTCGATCAATTTGTCCTACACTTTAATTTTTTTAAAGGTTTATGAACATAAGTAACTAAAATACATTCTTGACATACATAAAATGTCTGGAAAAGATACAAGGTGATTGATGTTGGCAAATGTTTTGTTACATATTTAAAAAAAATAGTGCTTCATTTCGCTTTAATCGTGCCTGATAATATTTCAGTTAAATTACCATAGAATATGGAATTACATTAGCTCTTTAGGAATATTTAAAAGCTGAATTGAGAAGCAAATTATGTCAATTTTAGAATTATCCATCATCCACTTATTTAAATGACGAGGTTTATATATATATGTATATAATATTGTTGTCGAGGGTAACTCGTCACATTAATGAGCAGATGGCAGGTAATTTTTAAAAGTATTTACTAAACTAAATACTAAAGATAAGAGAATGATTAGTTTGGTTATTAGGTAAATAAGATTGAAGCTTATTAATTCTTATAGCTTACAAATATCTTGGTTGCTTATAGGGACCACGATGACGAAACATCCGTGTTTGACGCTGCACGCAAGTTAAATGAAGTATCTGGTCTGAAGGGTCTGGGAAGGTTAGTTTAGATGTTTATTACCCAATTATTATGCATATACCCAAAGTTGACCATAACAATAATCACGCTTTGGATGTCATAAATTTGAGATCATTTATTTATTATGGATATCAAGTGAAACGGTAGCTAATTATGTACATAAGATTGGAATAAGTAATCTTGTCTCTTTGTGTGAGACAAGGCTGAGAACTTTATTTGCTAAGTTGTACCAGACGAATATTTTAATTCACAAACTTTACATTTCAAGCTCCTAATTCAAAATGAAACGTCTATTGCTTACAAGAAAGGATACACGCACATATGTATACTTCCAGAGAATTTACCTTTTTTTTAGCCGCGGCATAGCGGCTCATAGAACGGCTCCGAGTTTTTTTTTCAAGTACAAACTTTTAGCTAATAGCCCCGTCATCTCTTGGCCGATTTGAGATCTAATTACAGTTTAGGACTAAGAAAGTTAAACCCTATTAATTGATGTATTTTACCACGCCCAGGGTCTCATAGGTTAATTTACTCTAATACTCCCTAAAATAATTTCAATTTAGGGTAGACTGGTATAAATCCTGATGAGTAATAAACCGGAATCAGGTATACGCGCCCCTTACGCTTGGTTTTGCTGAAGCACAAAGATATAGCTAATAAAAAGGGAATAAAGGTCTAATCGATTAATTTACTCTAATCCTGCCAAAAAATATTCAAGTGCCGCGGCTATTGAGGAATCCCTCTTGTTTTAATACTGAAGGAGGTATTCTTTGTCTCCTGTTCAAAAATATTCACATGTAAATAGAACAAAATCTATGACTGAAGACAATAAATATACTAAGAAACTGTTTATTGGGCTTAGCTATAGCAGGTGTGTTTCATTGTGACGGCCCGGCATGGCCAGGTGGTTAGGGCGCTCGACTCGCAATCTGAGAGTCGCGGATTTGAATACTCATCCCCCTCCCCCAAATATGCTTGCTCTTTCAGACGTGGGGGCGTTATAATGTGTCGATCAATCCCATTATTCAGTGGTAAAATAGTAGACCACGAGTTGGCAGTAGGTGGTGATGACTAGCTGCCTTCCCCCTAATCTTACACTGGTAAATTCAAAACAAACCAAACTAATTATTATGAAACTTACATAATTATTTATTAGACTTATCACAGTATTTTTACTACTTTATTCTTATTTCAGTTATATCCTGACTATTGTTATTCAGTGTTCTCTAACTATTGGCTAAAGTTACTTAAGGTGGTAGAGACTAATCAACCATTTTCAATGGGACTATCAATTACAATAACAGGTCATTTATTTAAAGAAAATGATAAATCATTTTAAAGTATCATCCATTTATACATTTACCATCTTTCTGTAAGCACAGATTTGAATATAGAAATATATAGTGCCAACTTTTAAATACATTGCAATAAATTAATGAAACAATGTATATTTTAATTTTACAAAATTATAAACTAATTGTGAGTTTGGCTGTTTTATATAGTTAAAAAAATACTTAATCACTTGATCTGGTTCAGATGATTTATCCACCGTTTCCTTATAAGATAGGTTGGCTAGTGACAGTTGTTTCAAAATGCTTACTAATATTCATTTATACTTTGTTCTAACACCCAGTCAACGAATCAGAGAAACACGTTTGGTGGGTTAATTCATAAGCAAAGCTTTCCAATACTACATTTTTCATTTCTGAATAGAGATTCGAACTTGCGATATCTGTAGCCTAAATTGCTCAACAGCGTAAGTGAATTCACTCTAGTTTCCAGGCTACGATGGAGTAAAACCCATTCACTAATACAGAACCCAACACTGAACACTGTATTGGCTGCACATGTTGCGTAGTACAACATTTGATTTTTTCAGCTCTATATACCGTTTTCTCCACGGTTTTCACGAGTTCTATCAACAGAAATGACCGAAAGAAAAACTCAACGAAGCTTACTTGGTGCTTTAATGTGGTTAATTGCGGTACATGCCTGAACACAGTCCGGCCAAGCTCCTAAACTCCGAATATTCGTGGCCGAACACTATTCAAAGGTGAATTATTTTGGCAGTAAAGCGTGTTTCTTTGAGGTTATCGATCAAGCCCGTTATTGGAGTACTTTTTTTTAGTTCTAACTTGAATACCGAAAACCGTGACACTAATTTCTAAATTGTAACCCCCTTAATTCTCCTGAAATCGGTCTCTGACTCGTAGACTGAGTGTTAACGAAATCAAGAGTAAAGACAAAAAATGTTAAAATGTGAAATAAAACTAAGTACAATATACTGATAAAGGCCAAAAAATAAAAAATGAAGCATTGTATTTTTAGTGAAAACTGCTTCATTCCATAGGGGAGGGGAGCATTTACTTAAATGAGTTCCCTTCAGAAAGCTTCTGAAGAAAAGCTCATGGAGGTCTTTTGTTGAATGATTACGTCATCATGCACCAGCACAGTTAACATTAAAACATGTGAAATTAGGTGGTAGTTACCTTAAGGCTAGTGGCATGCAAATATTATATATTATATGTATGTATATTATATATCTAAGGGTTATCTTCCCGTCTCGTTGCCACAAAACTATCACTTTGGTGTTATGGATGCATATAAGAGTGACAGTCAAATACAATTATTCGATAGTCCAATAGTTGTCAGTGGGCACTGTTGACTAGGTGTCTTCCATCCAATTTATCTTCTCAAAATTAGGAACGACTATGTGAAAGTAGCGATCGTGTAGCTCTGCGCGAAAGTTCTAAAAATAAACAAGTGAATTCTCCGAGATGTTGGGTAGGATTATTGTAATTATTATATATACTACTCCCAATATCATGCTTATTTTGATATTGATACATTTATCAATAAACACAATCAAATTTACTTTAAAATAATTTTTGTTCTGAATGTCAATAAAATACTAATTTATTGAAACATTGTGTTCGAAGCTTTGCCTGTACTGCCAATTTTTTATTATACAACTTTAAGTTAATGTTCAAAATATATCAAATTGTGTGAAATAGTAAATACTCACAATTCTGTGTCTTATATAGATACTTCAAACAGATCTACCAATCAGCCAGGAGTGGAGAAAATATTGATGACTTCTTAGGTTGTGTCACAATACCAGTGGAGGTATAATTACAATTTATCATTGCCAGTTTAAGAAGCTAAAACTCTCAGAAGCTAAAACTAGAAACCTTATATGTAATTAATCATCTTATGTCTATGATATAAAAACATAGTAGTAGGTGTTTGTGACATAGAAAGGTTATAAAGAATTCCCAACTACTTGCTATAGATACATATAATAGATTTAATACACAGGTAGATGAACTACAATTATTAACAGAATGTGTAGTTGGGTTTATTTAGGGGAACTTCTGCTGAAAAATGCTTAAACGAACAATGAAATGATTCCCATTTTTACTGCTTTTCCTCATTAAATCCCAAATTGTTGTTGTTTTAGGAATTGGAAGTTTTGGAGGTATGTACTAGATTTGTAAAAAAGATTATTAATTGCATGTTTTGGGACAATATCCAGGAACACATTCATATCATAGTATTACAAAACGCTTCAGTATTGAATCATATTATGCTAATATAATCATAAACTGGCAAACAGCGATTTATAAGATAATGAAGGAGATTAGTTGGGGGAGAACATTCTACATGTATAGACAGGACATTAGTCTGTATTTTTCAGGTACCCCCAACATAAATCACTTCATTACGCTTATAAATCGTTGTTTGTCGATATGTTATTACAAAACGCTCTTTATGTTTTGTGAAAATGTGCTATGTGCAAATATTTTATTACCACACCCATAAGAGTTGAAAATAAGAGATGTAAAGCATTATTTTCATAATGTAATTTATGCGTCCGATGGCTAAAAAAAAATGCGTAAATGATATGTTTAAGGAAAATTAAAGCATAATAACCATTTAATCGATGTATATTAATAGGTACATAATATATTTTTATGCTGTAAGACTTCGATAAAACTGGTGGTTTTACAGGAAATTCCTCCAAATGGTTTGGACAAATTCTTCCCTCTTCAAGGACGCACTGCTCGGTCAACAATTCAGGGACAGATACGACTAAAGTTGAGCCTGGGAACGAGAGAAGATCGAATGGTGACTGCTGACGAAGATAATTGGAGAGAATTCGTAGAGCATCAAGAGTTGCTATGGTTATTTATTGAGCATGAACTTAAAAATCACCAGGTTTGTAGAAATTGAAAATGAAATTAATAAATGAAACCATCCTTCTATTTTAATACTTCAGGAATAATGTTGATTTTTAAAATCTGAACATACAAAATCTGACATATTCATAAACCTAACTTTCTCCCACAGTATCATACAGTTGATAGTGTGAAATATTTTTCTGTAACTTCCTGGCCTGAATGAGGGTCGAAGGATAGTAAACAAATGAATCTTTTTAAAATTTTGGATATTGTGTATAGAAGTTCTGTTGCCGCATATAAACCTGGCTAATATGCAGTTGTAAGTGAGTTTATATCCCGAAATAAACTTACTGAAAAAGTAAAATCTGGCTGATATGCAGTTGTAAGCGTGTTTATACCCCGAAATAAACTTACTGAAAAGGTAAATTGAACAGAAAATTAAACACTGGAAATCTTTTGTTTAAATATGCAAGGCAACTTAATGTTATCAGCAAGAAGTAAAATGAAACACACCACTGTGGGTTTCACAATTCACCCGTGTGTTTCAATATGTCTAAATCATTAAATGTGTTACTTTCATGTTTGTGTTGTTTTTATTATAGGTCAAAATTTATATTTTCCGGACAACCTCATTTTCTTCGAACACAGATGACAGGTGTCTTTTGAGTTGAATTAGTTTTCATGACTGATACAGTGTCTTGAGAACTGATCTTATCTTCTAGTTGAAACTCACTTAACTTATATATTAATTTCATATTACCGTTACGCGTGCTCAGTTTGTTTAGAATGATATAAAAACGAGGCTTGATATATTATCCTACCATTTTTCAACAGAAAAGTTGACATTTCTCCTTTTCTAAATTTGACAGATCTCAACATTTTAGTTAAATTGTCAAAATCTGTTCGTGCATTATCTTATAATATATGCTTAATTAAATTAACAAAGGATTCGTTTTATTCGTGTTCCCATATATGTAATTACTTCGAAATAAATTATCAAACTATCCAGATAACGCAAATACCCAGAGACTTTAATGAATCCGCTTATAATGTGTGTTTGACAGCTTCGTTTAAAATGGTTTCTGTTTGTTGTTTTATAATCTGACAGATATATCAGAAAAATGATGCAGTATTAGAATTATACGTTTGTTTCGTTTATAGTACGGTACTTTTTTTATGTATAAAGTTTTTCGCTCGTGGACGAAATTATTAATGTATCAAGAATCATTGTCTTCTGCATTGAAATCTGGGTATAAATACTAAAAATTAAGATAACGATATATGTACATAATATTATGTTACCGAATTTTTCATTATGAAGTTCAACCAACACTCTCAATATATAATCATACCTACAGACATTATTTGTTATTAACTAACAGTTAATGCATATCAGATTGTTTAGAATATATTAACTTATATGTAAATATTACTGATAATATTTGATTAACTGTAACATACAAATATATTTTCCTTGTAAGTAATCTATACAGTACAGCTTCTTTGATATTTCTGTAATTGTTATTTTATTAAAGATTTTGGAACGACAGAAACAAGATTATATTAGAATATACCATGTAAATAAACTTATTACGTTATTACACCTTTACTCGAAAGATTTAAGATATTTTAATATTTATTATAACTAGTAAATTAATTAGCGCAAATCTTTCCCAATGCAATAGTTTTTAGTATATTTACAAAGTTTTTTTTAATTTATTAGTATTTTTGATTACATGCAACAAAATTTTTACAGGAGCCTCAGATGAACTACAATTTATGAATGTATTTTATTTCATGAGATAAGAGTGTGGGTAAAATAATAATGATATTACGGAATCGTTATATATATATAAATTGATATCGGCTAGAATTATGTTTCTGTTTGACAAAAAAAGGGTCCTAGTTACACGTGGGCAGGTGATCTTCAAACACCAGCACTAACGATCTTACATCAGCATGCCATCCAAGGAGATATAACCGAACTACAGAAAATACTTTGGTATGTATTTTAATTTAAACATTCATGTTACTTAAAAGTGTTTTATGCTTTCTTTGCTAACTATAGGAAACCATATGAGGTCTTTTTTCTAGTTTGTGAGCGTTGTTCTGATCTTTTATGAGAGTTGGGGACCGCTGGCTATGAGATTAGAAGAAACATTTCTAGGTCTCGTAAAGATTATTTATGAATAACCTTCTGGTTTCATCTCAGAACTGTGTTATTTCATTGTATCTCAATATTTCTCAAATAGAACTGTTAACCGTTCTGCTTTATGTTGATATACTGTGTTGTAAGTTCCATTTTCTCCTCAGTCGTTGGATAATGTACGCCAGAAAACACATGGAGGTTTCGTTGGATTATGCTTTATTAAAAGAACTGCTGGAGGATTTTAACACTTCGTGGAACAACTCAGAGACTCAACTCAGTAAAGACGAGGTTTGACATTTACTCTATGATTCTAACCGTGGATTAATTAACTGACACGCTATGGTTGCAGGTGTTGTTTTTTCTTAGCATAAAGCCACACAATGCATCATCTCCGTTCTATCCACCGTGGAGAATCAAACCCTGGACTTTGTTTTATAAGTCCGAAAACTTACCACTGACCCACCGCGGAACTACACTATGGATGATAAATGTAATGAGTAGTTTGATTAAATCATTACTCTTAAAAGAGAGCTAAAGTGTTTGAATTATATAATGAAATGATAACGCTAACATAAATTCAAGATTGGATCTAAAAAGTCAGAGAAGTTTTACTGTTTATTATGTAATGAAAAATAGTTTTTGATTTATAACAAATATGAGCTTAGTTATAGTCTTTCAATCAAATGATGGATTAGCGATAAGTCTGAGGGTTTATAACGCTAAAAATCGGGATTCGATATCCATGGTAGGTAAAGCACAAATAGCCCATTGTGTGACTTTGTGCTTAAAAACAAACAAACTGAACTGATATGTCTCTGTAAAATCTACAACTAACTGATATTGTATTGCATCTAAACAGTTTATTGTTGCCAAAAACTATTTTTAAAATAAATGTAGATATACGTTAACTTATCTGATTTTCATAGTCCCAATTAGTGAAATATTAGGTGAAGGAAGAGCTGCGTGATACATTCTGTTTCGTTTGGCTAACAAGAAGTCAATTTTAAATTGAAAGATTAGAAATACGTCAATATATTTAAATAATTTGTCTCCTGGGAAAAAGTAGAATTTAAAGTTAAAAGTTTATGAGGATACTGATCATGAATATTAAAAATGTGTATGAAATGTATTTTGTTACTAAAGCTTTATTTACTTGTACTTCTAGATGCACCACTCATACGTTCTATCTCAGTGGAACAAAGTAATCTTACAGAGTTATTTGTTTAATGATACGTTATTTGTAATTTTCGTATTAAAATATTGTTTGTGTATCAAAGGAAGCCGCACTAGTCGAATCCTTCAACTTATTTATTGACTTTTGTCTTGCTCGAGTCCGCAAACACCGGGAAATATTTCCATGCAACAACAAGCAGGCTCAGCACAAATTTACTTATTTGCTCAAGTAAGTACAACTTCGGGACTAAATCAGCTTAGAAATTGAGTTGCTTACTTACTTTTGTGAGTATAATTAATATGATATGTACCGAACGAAACTAATGCTATATAGTGAATTACCTGCTTAACTGTTCATGTGAGTACATGGATTACATTAAACAACTCAGAAGTGTAGAAGTTAGAATATCACCTCAGTTTGTTTTTGAACAAAGAAACTTCAATACTACCCCAAGCAAATAAAAAGAAATGTCAAGGATGCACATGATTAATCACCTGGCTTTCTCAAGTGGATATGTTTTGTTTTCTTGTGAAATTGAATGCAATATCCTAACGGTTACATTAGAATTGGGAGTATTATTTCCTTTTTAGTTTAAATATAAGTATTTTAAATGACGTTTTACAGAATATTTTTAGAAAAATCTTTGCTTTTACTCTAATGATTTCTGGAATATTGATTACTGACTTTTGTAGGAATTAAATGCTATAATAAGCAGCAACATAGTGTGTGTTCATGTGGTATCTTTTATTCAGGATTTGTAGTTATGAAAAGAGCTGTTGGGTTGAATCTCAAAACGCAGTTAAAAACATGCAGTTGGTAACGAGTGTCGCGTTTTATGTCAAATAATAATAGTTGATCATCTAAAGTATCTGTATATCATTGTCTCTAAGGTTTTGAATTTCGACCCAACAGTTATTTTCATGCACTACACATCCTGCATCATAGATAACAGTTCAACCAATAGTTTTTTTTTGCTACTCATTTTAATCTTGGATTTAGATTATAAAGCTTTCATTAAGAAATGGCCGTATCTTCTTTATTTCTTTATAGATGCATCGCTCTGATTCACAGTATGAAAGTTTTTAAACGTTGCTGCCCCTTTCGTCCCACCCTTCATGTGGAGATAATAAATACACTGAAGGTAACTTAAACTCTACTTGTAGCTAAAAATCCTGAAGCTGTAATCTAATACAAGAACATATGATACCGTATCTTCAATGCTTAAAGTGAAAAGTTTTCGTAAACTGTATGGTGTCGTGTTCGAATTTCTAGAGAGTTAGTACACGAAACATATTGTACTTGAGTTTGAGAGGCAGGTTAGTGAAGGTAGATATAGAAAACTTTTTATAAATGAGTTTTCAAACAATAAGAGTATTGAAGTGTTAAAATCAGCAAGTATATAATACAGAACAGGAAATTATTAATTTCTCAGAAAGTAAAGTTTAGACAAACTGTTGGGTAGTAGAAAAAATATTCAAAAATAAATAAGATATGACTGAACATAAATTTTAAAACTAATCATTAAACGAAACAACTACAACTTCTGCACGAACAGTATTATCTTTATATTAGTTTCACAAATAATGTAATAAATATAATACAGGTTGACTATCACTAATCCGGCATCATCGGGATCGGGAGGGTGCCAGATTAGCCATTTTGCCGGATTAGCCATCTATTAAGTTAGAATACACCAAACCCACTAGCTAACCACCTCATCTTAAAATTAAAATATCCCATAAAATAGTACAAGTTGATTAATAAAGAAACGATAATTATCAAATAAATTGGAAAATATTGGAAAGAAAACTTTCAAGCGAGACTAAAGTATTTACCTAATAGCGCGTATCTTGCTTTACTGTATTTGAAATTGTTCTAGCCGAAATTAGTGCCGGATTACTGATTGTACCGGATTACAGATTGCCGGATTAGTGATGGTCAACCTGTATAATAAAACTTTGTCGTTTTTGTATAAAAAATTAGATTTATAATAAAGCTAATGTGAGAGTTTTATGTCATGTTATCTGTAGTTTATTTAGCGGTTTCTATTAACCAAACCAATGTCTTTCTTTGCTCTTAGAAAGGAACATTAGAGTGGTTTGACACCATAATATCCTTTAATGAATCCAAGGCACAAGTAAGTTGATAAAGTGTTTGTTTAGCAAGATCATTTAGAAATAATTTGATTTTTTTTAGAAGAGGATTGTTCGATTGCAATATTTTCTATTTATTTTGAAATATTCTAAACTCGTCTTCTACGTAACTCTTTAAACATCATGTTCAATATTTATGAAAAACGCAGTAAAGCTTTACAGAATTACTAGAAAATACATACATACATTGCTTACACATTTTAAATATATTACCTTTTCCCTGTATGCGTATAAAACATTACAGTTCTCTTTAAAAACTTCTGCAAAACCAGTATTTCTATATATAAGTAAGGCTTATTAACTTACTCATTTTAGGTTAGTTTTATTTGAGCAAACAGAAGAAACAACTTATAAATTAAGCAAAATTGTTTAACATCGAAAACTATATATGACAATTTAATCATTTATTTATCGGATCGAAGAAGAGAAACATTTATTGAAGTAATCAAAGATTGTTTATTGATAAATTAATAATTTTTTTTCTTGATCAGACGGTAGAGGACATTCTTCATGGATTAATCGAACTTGTCAACTCTATTAACTCCGATGTACAAAAAGGTGCTAATTGTTACGATCATGTCTTTGAAAGGTAAGATACTCATGGACCTATTCCGAAATGTAATATCTTTGAGTTTTTGAGAAAAGTGAAAAGCTGCTCTCATAAACTTGTGATAACAATCTAGAATCATACTAATCTGAACAGCTTATAGATGGATTTAATTATAGGTTTTATGATGCTGTAATAATTTCCGTCGGGTGATACGTAAGACACCAATACACTTATACAAAAACAACTGAATGAAACAACTAGTAAATGCAAATAAAAACTTAAACTAAAAACATAATTAAAGTAGAATATATTTAAAATACAAACTTATTTATGATATACATCTTTATTATGAGAATTATTTTACGTTGTTAGCTTAGTATATGGATTTAGGAATATTCTCCATTTTCGTAAGATATTCTATGATTATTGTCGAAATTACTGATAATAGTGAGGGCACTTGGCTGATGCGTCATTATATATTTTTCATAATTTGATGATTTAAGCAACGTATTCGTGAGGAAACAATGTTCCATCAATATACGTTTTTGTTTTATGATATTATATAGACCGATATATTAAATTAGGTACACTAATCATTGTGTTATTTTAGTTATTATCCATTTAATAGTTTGCTTTGATCAGAAGTTATTGATGATATCAGCCTGGTATAAAAATAAAAATATATCTTTATATAATAACACCCTTAGCTCCATGAAGTAATTTCTGAAGCAATTCGTTAACTCCAGTTGAAATATACAAGGATTTATATAAAGGAATAAGAAGATTAACGCTTGTTGTCACGTTTAAAAGCATTTAAAAATGTATCTGCTTTATTCATATACAATAATATATTTTTGTTTATAGTCGCAGAAAATCTGTATACCGCCCTTTAATTAGCTGTTAGTGTTATGTTTATTGGAAAGGAATCAGACGTAACAGTTGCGTGCAATATAAGATGTTAATCTTCTCATAATTCAATTCATTTTAAATATTAACAAACAGAAATCTCAAGAAATATGTTCAAACTTTGAAAAACAGACATTTGTGTTTCTTAATAAGCAATAAAACACACAAAATATATTTATTTTGTAACAAATAAATATGGTAATATGGGAGGGATAATCTTGCACTTAAAGTTCAAGACTCGTGGAAGGTTTCATTTCTTATTAGTAACTGTTGGGTTGTAAAGACACAATTTAAAGTTTTAAATACACTAGTTTAAAGTATTTTTGGTGGAACATGGCAACAAAGAGCAAAGATAAATATTTTCTTTGTAGCTTGATTTTTGTTAGTTTGTGTTCAGTACGATAAACTTATTACTCAGCTTCTGTTGTGCACCGCCGTATTCAAGAAAGCTGGTTCCGATGAAAACCAGTAAAGTTAGTGTTAGTGAGGTTTTTAATGGCGCTTTTCTGTTAAAAATTCCTTAAATATCGTAACTAAACTATAAGAATGTCAGAAATTAATGCAGCATATACATAAATAGTGTTTGAACTTCTTTTTGAGAATATGTTAGATAGACGAGAGATTATGCTAGCTTGTGGTCAAACTCCACCTTGTTTGTAACTTTCTCGTACGGATCGAAAACTAATCGCTTCCAAGGTCTTCATGTTCGTAGTAGTTTGAGTTACATCGACATGTTGATCGTTTTAGCTCCAGATTTTCACTGTAGTATAATTAAGTGTTAAATAATGTTTTGTTTATTTTTAAAGAAAGATTTGTTTCTAACACAGGCCTCACATATTGCACTATTTCTTTGTCTCACTATAGCACATCCATTATTCATGTAGTGTTAAAATAATCGCCCACGGATTTCTTACTGTCTATCTATTTCCGTAGGCAGTTTTTTTGATTCAGTAAGTTTACAAACATGAAACCAGTGAACACTGAATATGATCGTGTTTATTTGTTTTTCTTTTTTTACTTGTTTTTTTTTCGTTGAATTTTGCCTTTGATTCAAATTCAAAGCAAGACATATAGAATTACTTCAAGTTTATCAATTATTAAATATTGAAGCTATGCCCCAGAACATGTATTGATATCCTTGCTGTCAAAGCATGATTTTAAAAGGCTTAATAAGTGTTAATGACAACCACGTCTGTCACTATAGTAACAAACATTGCAATTACCTAATGGTAACTATTCCAATTTAACCTTTCTAGCAACTGAGCATTAGTTTTAATATTGATTAATCCATTAAATTAATATCCATTGCTAAAAAAATCTGAAACAAACCGTAGCCTGTTTTATTCCTTAGTAGTCTAACATTGTTATGTTAATTAATGTTATAAAAAGTGAAATTCATAGGCAAGAGCATCTTTTTTTCTTCTCGCAGCAATGTCGAAGTCAACTATACAAGTGTGATTTATAAGAACTTAGAAAAACTGGTAAGCTTACTTGTAATTTCTATGGGTTGTAGCAGTTTTCATTTATTTTAATACGAAATAATTATAAAGAGAACATCACATTTTAATGACTACCTATTAAAACCAACGTGTCGCGAACGAACTAAATTTCACAATGGAATTGAACATGAAATTTTCTTTATAAAGTTTTGTCAGTGTCGATAGCCTTTCCTTATAAATTTGATTCGTGGCATTTTTTAATATTTACAAAGGTGGTAACATATAGGTGTTTTGAAACGTGTTGTTGAACTAAGAAACATTTTTGATAAACTAATATATGTAAGAGAAATAAAATACCTTTTTTCGGTTTCCGTTAAAATATAGATTTCAGTTCGCAAAATATCATGTTTAGAAAATGTTATAAAATCAAAGCATATTAGGAAAACAGTTCATCGTATGAGCAATATATGATAAACTGTGTTGTAACATTTGAAATATTATCCGGTTTTTAAAGAAAAACGTGCATGTCTCAACTACTTAAGATAAGTTATAATCTTACAGCCTAACCCCATTGATTGTTTTAAATGTCATCAATAAATAATAGAGTATCTTTTGTTACACGCTGCGTGGTGTGTAGTCAGCGGACCATGTTTCCAAGAAATTACATGAGGTATGTCTAATCATGGCATATAGTTTTTTGAACCGTTTTCATTCTGAAACCAGTCTCTTGTTTCCTCATAATGTTTTTTTCCAAATATGGTTTTATGAATATGAGAGATTGCTGAAAATTCAAGTCAGTTTTCTAAACATATCTTAGGTATTAAAACACTTTTGATTTGAATTAATATTTTTTGTTTAAATAATGTGTAAGTTTATAAAACAGTAATGTGTTTTAGGGTTAGAGTTTTATGGTCTCCTAATACACTTTTAGTCTTTATGGGTAAAACAAACTCCATTGGAGAAATGTTATCTCTAGATAGGAGAAACCACTTGTAAGAGAGCAGAAGGCAGAAACAAAACTTCGAAGGCAGATGGAGGGAAAGAAACTCAAATAAATATAAGCACTGCTAAGTTTGAACTCTATATGTCACTCCAGGAGTTCGTCCGTTTTCAAGAAAAACTACCATCAGAGTAAGTTTCATCAACTTTTGTTAATATTGTCTGAAATTATAGTCCTTTGCCGTTATGCTCTAAAAACAACATATTACAAACCAAGTCTTTCATTAACTATTATTATAAATTTCTAGAGAAAATTAATTGCGAGAAAGAAGTATATCAATTACTTTTGTTAATTCATAAGGATAAGCGTTTACCAAGCTACCTATCACCAACCGTCGTTATTAACCTCTAAGAACAAAATAAGTTTCATGTAATATATTTAATTAATGTCCAAGGGAAAATAATTATAGCAGGTGCTAGCAACCGTTTTGACTTAATTAAAAAGGCAAAGAAGTACCAAAGCACATTTTATCAATGTAGTCATCAACTTTTTAAGGATGAAAAATTACCAAAGAGACTTTCGTAAACCATAAATTTTAATCTCTTCGAACTATATATATTACCAGAGTAGATTTCATAAACCACTGGTATGAATGTCTTCTAACAAAATATAAGTAGCTTAACATTCATCAATAATCTCTGTTAATCTCGAAGAACAAAATATCACTCTAAAAGGTTTCATAAGCCATCATCCTTATCATGTACATACAAATTATCACCAGAGTAAGTATGGATGATCGGAGCTTGTCTAGGAGTTAAACCAAACAAATAAACCTGAACACTTTGAAAAAAAAGAAGATCATGCTTTTATAGATCGTGCTACTGGAAAACGTATTCTAAATTGGCTCTAAGCAGCTTTGACCACAACAGTAAAGAGTACATACCATTGTTGCTTACATAGTTGTACGAATCCGTATCTTCCCTTATGAGCTTTATACCATTGTTGTTTACATAGTTGTACGAATCCGTATCTTCCCTGTGTACCATTGTTGTAGATTTGGTTATGCTTATCTTGATTTTTTGTGTGAACTTCATATTCTTAATGTATACACGGTTGTATGTGACCCTATTTCTCAGTGTGTTCGGTATGCCGTTAAAGTAGGAGTAAGTGTAAAGAATAATAATGGTTGGAGACGGCTCGAATAAGTGTAAAAAAACCTTTTCCATTCGCACCATTCGAATATTGCTACACTAAATAAGACAAGAAGAGGATCCCCGTGACTCTGTACTTGTAGTAGTATGTCGCTACAATAAATCTGTTCTCGTACTAGTACATCACTACAATAAATATGTACTTGTAGTAGTATGTCGCTACAATAAATTTGTTCTCGTAGTAGTATATCACTACAATAAATATGTACTTGTAGTAGTATATCACTACAATAAATATGTACTTGTAGTAGTATGTCGCTACAATAAATTTGTTCTCGTAGTAGTATATCACTACAATAAATCTGTACTTGTAGTAGTATGTCGCTACAATAAATGTATGTTTAAGACTTTCATCTCTTCGTACATGTGGAATATCTCTACAATAGATATAAATGTAAAAATTCTCACCTCGTTGTATGGAACGATTACTGCTACGGTAGATGTAATTGTAAGGATCATCATCTCTTCGTAAGTATAAATATAATATTACAGTAAGTGTAACGTAAGGATCATCATCTCTTCGTTCGTGTAGTATACCGCTACAGTAGTTACAGCTCTAAGGATCAACATCTCTTCGTACGTGTAGTATAATTGTACAGTAGCTATAATTGTAAAGATCGTCATCTTTTCGTACGTATAGTACAATTCTACATTAGCTGTAATTGTAAGGATCATCATTTCTTCGTACGTGTAGTATACCGCTACTGTAGCTATAATTGTAAAGATCGTCATCTTTTCGTACGTATAATACAATTCTACATTAGCTGTAATTGTAAGGATCATCATTTCTTCGTACATGTAGTATACCGCTACTGTAGTTGTAGCTGTAAGGATCATATCATTCTTCGTACGTGTAGTATACCGCTACTGTAGTTGTAGCTGTAAGGATCATAATCTCTTCGTACGTGTAGTACACAATTCTACAGTAGTCATTGTTGCCACGATTCTAATTTCTTTGCATGGACAGATAGCTCTACAGTAGCTATAGTTTTAAGGATCCTCAACTCTTTGTACGGTTGTAGTATTAAAGATTCTAAGCTCCTTGTACGTAAAGCATATTACCACACTATAGATGTAACTATGGTGTATACCCATAGGTTCCTTTTTTGTAGTTAAATGTTCTGATCAACTAAAATAAAAAATATCAGATGAGGTATACTAACAATATAATTGACACGTGAGATATAAATAGAAAACGCTGCAAATGACGACAGATGTAGAAAATAAGGATAAAACGTGTCCAACCTTCCACTTCAAAAGAGATGGTAGTAACGCACTAAATGAATTGATATATATATATATAGGATACATACTATTTGCGATTTTAGTTCATCAAGACCTTTAATTTTTATAATGTTATTTTGAGCCTGTAACCTACTTGAATGTGTGACTAATCTTTTGTCTTCACAGAGAGAAGAAACATCTCGTTATGTCCAATTAATACTTATAGTTCACAAATGACATGAACTTATGGCTCACTGTTGTTAAGTTGAAAGCCTGTAACTTATTGAATTTATAACTAATATTTTTATCCTCACAGAGACAAGAAACATCTCGTTATATCCAATTATTACACATGGTTCACAGACGCCATCAACTTATGGCTCACTGTTGCTAAGCTGAAAGCCAAAGAAAGAGTGAAGAAAGCATTGGAGCTAGATAAGGTGACGACCATATACTTAAGCGCGTTCTTTGCTGTCAGAAGAAATCTCAGTGGAACATTATTTAGCATAGACTTTTCTGGCCTCATTTATTCTCGACTGATAAAGGCAGCAGTTCTAGCTATTAACAAGAGTTATTCGATTTTCACATCCATTAGTGGAATTTGTTCTGTTGTAGGACCTTGTTACAAAGTTAAACAAAACGAACTGACTCTTCTTCTACTAGAATAATTTACTTTAACTAAGCCAAATAATAATAATACAACACTTAAACTACAAATATAATGTATAACACCTTTTGTCCCCACGTGGAATTTTTTATAAGTGCAACATAGATTTCTTAGAACTATATCTCAGTGTTATTGAATTTTTATAAGTGCAACATAGATTTCTTAGAACTATATCTCAGTGTTATTGAATTTTTATAAGTGTAATTTAGAGTTGTTGGAACAATATCTCAGTGTTACTTTGAGGAAATAAATTGTTGAGTAGAATGACAAATATATATTTTTTGTTTAAGAACAGCTACTTAGTTTAAAGATTTTCTGAAAGATTGTGTCTGTGATTTCACTTTGTTTAGGACCGTAGTTATACTTGCAGAGTCTCGAGCCCCAAAGTACTTACTATAGAAATAAGATTTTTATTTTATAATAAATATTAAAAACATATTAATGCCAAAAAACAACTTTAATTACAGACGTTTCGTTAAATTCCATCATCGGAGTTAAAACTCAGAAAGCTAGTTCCCAATATTCTAACTACAAAAACAACGTTAGCTATTAAGAGAGTAGTTTTTATACAATCAAAATTCTATAAAGAACAGATTTAAACGATAACAGTGTAACGGAGTGTACTATAAGGTACGGCATACATATGTTTGATATGTTATAAAGAAAGGCTTAAATATAATTATGAACGCTGCATCTTCAAAGAAAAAATAAAGATGATGGTAATAAAATAAATACATGGGAACTTCAGCTAGAAGGGGATAAAAGCTAGCTAATCCATCTGAGTCTTGCATTCATTACACAGTGAAAATAAGAACCATCCCATCCCTCTTGAAAAATTTAAAATTCTCGACTCCAGAACCACAGAGATTACGAACTCTATTAAATGAAAGCCTCTCCGTTTTCATTGATCACCCAACACTAAATAAAAACATCAACTCCCTGTTGTCATTAATTTAATCAATTCCAGATTCCCAATGTTTTTATTTGTTTGTTATTATTGTATTTTTCGTTGAAGATGTAGCGCTTATACATATATTTAAGCCCTTCTTTACAATGTTTTATCATAACACACTTGAATGAGTGTTGTTCCGCAAGACGTCAGAAGAAAAACGTGGATAAAAGATAATAAAGAACAAATCTACACATCTAAATAAAAACGTTTTCTATTTTTATTTTGTGTAATGTTTTGGGCAGACGCTCTTCATTAGGCCGTAAAGACTGAGTTACAATGGAATTAAGCTCAGAACCACGAACCTTGGGTTCATTGTTTGGCACATCGACTACTAAATCACGCCCAGCCCACTAGAGTGATAGTAATTAGTTCATACCTAAACACAATATTGCCAAAAATGGTATCTAAGTCTGCTGAGGTTAAATTGCCCTAGAGATTTATGGTGTTTTACAAAGGTTATCTGTGCTTTTTTGGTGTTCGGAAGGCTATACTCTAAGAACGTGCACCAGCCGGTGTTTTAATAGGTTAATTCTTCCACAAATTATTTTCAAGTTCTAAATTATTACATATATCTATCTATCTTGTGAACTTTTCTATCATTGATATTAGATAGTTAATAAACAGTGTTACCAGACTATCGAATTCATTATTACCACCCAGCCGTCCAAGAAGTTTCTAGGCACGAAAAGCGCATGCTATCTGAACAAAACATTATTACAAATCACTTTGAGAAGATTAACTTGCTGTGAAAAACAATGTCTGGTGGAAGAATCCCTCACAACCTAAAATTTTAGATTTCAGGAATGGATTTGGCGCAATTCTATGCGTTTTGCTGGTTAAATATCCTTATAAATTTATAGTGTTTTATAAAGGTTATTCACTGGATTTTAATAAATAACTCACTAGATCTAGATACTTAACTAATTTATTAGAAACAACATTATTGCAGTTATGAACAATGCAACAATACTAAAACAGCTTATATTATATTCTAGTCATAATTAATTTTAGACAAACAATAGACAAGATACCAACACTTGAACAATTAAAAGTACTAACCTAGATTACTTAAAACCTTTTTGGGGACTTATTAATAGTATTAAAAGAACAGCTTACGTTTGTTGTCACAGTCTAAAAGTTAATTTATTCCTATATATTCACCATAAAAGAAAAAGAGAGATAATTTTATAAATTGTACGAAATTTCGCACGATTTCCGTAGATTTAACACAAAAATCAGTTTTTACCACAGGATTTAATTTTTCCAATGATCGTGGAAATTTACAATGTAGTTCAAAGTTTAAATTTACAAGTTCCACGAAGTTCAAGTTTCAGTTGTCTTAAACGGTATTTTTCACGATTTTCTAAAGAAGCGTCATACCATTAGAGTATTTACAATGTTGTCAAGTGTTTAATATGTTTCAGAAGGATATTAACTAAGTTTTGTTTTATTTTTCCCGTTTTTCTTGGCTCTGCACGTAACAAGAAGGTAAGAACTTTCAAATATACAGTTTTCCTTAAAGTGTTTACTGACATGAAATAATTGGCAGAGAGATTCTGTAGAGAATTGGTTGAATTAAATCAAATCGTAGCTGAAAATTTAATATTTTGATTTAGGGTTAAAATGATATTAAATATTCTACATCGTTAAAGTAATACCAGATTTGTTTGCCCTGTCATTGAATCATTACATGTAGCGTATTCTTGATGCCTGATTATTACGAAACCTAGTACTTCCTGTTCTAGTGTCATTTCAGACTTCGTCAGTAATTAATTCCGTAATTACTCTGCTATTTACGTTAACACTTTAAACAGCTTAACAAACGGCATTTAATCTCGTGAGAGTAAATTTCAAGGTCATGACCCAAACACAACAGGGAAAAAGGACACAATCTTGAAATTGCTAAACACGCGTTAGAGCAAAAGTTCTCTGCTGTAACGGGGTTAACTTGAGAAATGTAGAAGCTTTGGGTCTTGACGCGTTGCGTGAATTCCTTCGTGATTGTAAAGTGTATAAAAATACCAGTGAAGAAGTTCATGGTTATGATGAGACTAAGTTCTTTGGGGTTAAAAGTTTTATTGTTATGATAAGATAAAGTTCTTTGGGGTAAGAGTTTTATTGTTATGATGAGATAAAGTTCTTTGGGGGAAGAGTTTTATTGTTATGATGAGACTAAGTTCTTTGGGGGAAGAGTTTTATTGTTATGATGAGATAAAGTTCTTTGGGGGAAGAGTTTTATTGTTATGATGAGATAAAGTTCTTTGGGGGAAGAGTTTTATTGTTATGATGAGACCAAGTTCTTAATGAAGAGTTTTACGGTCATGTCGAGGCTAAGCTTTCGAGTAAGAGTTTTACGGTCATGAAGAGACCAAGTTCTTGGTGGAAGAGTATACGGTCATGTCGAGGCTAAGCTTTCGAGTAAGAGTATTACGGTCATGTCGAGGCTAAGCTTTCGAGTAAGAGTATTACGGTCATGTCGAGGCTAGCTTCTCGAGTAAGAGTTTTACGGTCATGTCGAGGCTAAGCTTTCGAGTAAGAGTATTACGGTCATGTCGAGGCTAAGCTTTCGAGTAAGAGTATTACGGTCATGTCGAGGCTAAGCTTTCGAGTAAGAGTATTACGGTCATGTCGAGGCTAAGCTTTCGAGTAAGAGTATTACGGTCATGTCGAGGCTAGCTTCTCGAGTAAGAGTTTTATGGTCATGAAGAGACCAAGTTCTTGACTAAGAGTTTTACGGTCATGACGTGGATAAACTCTATAAAACAAAACACTTTGTGACAAACTGAATGTTACTTAGGAGGGAAACACTAAATAAAATTTAATTTTTCTTTTAGCTATTGCTCAAACATTAAGTGATAGTACTGTGAGAATAATACTACTATTAAATCACACCACCCTTTTAAATGAAGTCGCATACTTACTCGAAGTTCAAGTATAAATATCTCCATTATAAGAACTTAATCAAACTTGGATAATATTCTGTAGGAAACTACAATACTTAAAACAATGATTTGTTAATTGTTTGTCTTAGTGTTTTTACAAATTAATTGATAACTTTTTATAGCAACAACAACAATGTTGTGCGTGTTTTCTGCATATTACATACATAGTTGTTTCTGTTTATATGTTTATTTACTCTTAGTTTAATCCTTTCCATGTCAAGTAAAACTCATTAAAAGACTAGAGAGTTGTTAGTTTTTAAGCCTTTTTTTACAGCACTCTCTTGAGTAAAACCCGCTAAGAACCTAGCTAGTTATTAAATGCTATTTTAAAGTTTTCAGAGAGGAATTTTTCTCTCGGATTGATAATACTGTATGATGATTAGTAACTAAAAACCTATCAAAAACGAATCTGATTTTGACAGGCTTAATGTATACAATATATGACACCATTACTAGGCCAGTGATTTTTTTCTTTGTTAGTAAAAATAAAGAAATCTCTAAGAAACAATCAGCTGTGTAGGAATCTCTTAAAAATGCAGTGTAAGGCTTCGAATGCGATAAACAAATCCTGCTTGATTAATTCGTTTATTGAATATCAGTTTTCAGTACTTGTCGTTATAATTTTCTGTGGTAATATGTGGCTACATAGAAAACAGCTTCTGTAAAATATACTTGTTATCGTGTGTACAAGCGAAGAATGATTAGAAACCTAACTGTCATGAGACAATAGTATTAGGCCTATTTTAAACACCAGTACCTAAGATACCAGATTAGTTAAGTATGTAATATTTAAATATGAAGTAGGCCTAATACTAATGTATCGTGATAATTAAATATATATTTGTACAAAACTTACTGCCTTAAACTTCTAAGGTAACAACTTTAAGTTTTTATATACCCCTTCGTGATCTTTTAACTTAAACTTGTGTTTGTTATGTTAACAAAACGTGTAGTTTAATTTTACTTTTCTTTTGTTATACATTACTAAAGATACGTGCTATTGAACGCGGGTTGGGAGCAAATACAGTACAAATCAATGAGAATATAAATGAAGTTATTGATGCGTACAACTTACTAAAAAAACACATGTTAGAAACATTTTTATGGAATTTATGTATAATAGAAGCAGAACAGATATTCATTATAAACCAGTTTTAAGACCTATATGATGATGGCAAGGCTTCTTCTTGATTGATGGGACTGTTCTTCATCTGAGTATTCAATATGTCATAGTGTATTTTATTCAAAATATTATCATAAAACTTAATAGTTGTTTGTATTTTTTCTATTGTTTGTTTGTAGATAAGCACAAAGCTACACAATAAGCTATCTGTGCTGTTCGCATCATGGGTATTGAAATCTGGAGTTTAGCGTTACAAACCTTAAGACTTACAGCTGTGACACTTGGGGGAACTTTTTCTTTTGTTTCTAAGGGGAGAGTAAATCATGATTATGTTTTAAGATCTTTTTAAATACTTCGTCTTTTTTGTTGCTTAAATAATAATTTCATTTATTAGACTTGTATAATTTCTTGACGTGTTACATGAAATGTCGAAATGATTTTCTTTCACCCAGATTCAAAGTGTGGATTCTTCAGTGAAGTACAGTACTTCCTCTGTGGACATTGTTGCGTGTTTTGCTCAGGTAAAGTTATTTGAGAGCGTCCTGAAGCTCACCGTTTACATATCTAAGCCTTTCAAATATACTTGTTTTCTGAGATATGCCAAGATTTTGAGTTTCATACTGAGGCACAAGATTTTTTTTTTCCTGGTGATGTTTTGCCTTGCATGTTAAGGTTTCCCAAAATTTTCATGACAGTGTTTTGGTCTGCATTTTCAGGCTTCATGAGTTCTTATTGATGAAGTTTGTCCTGTATGTTCAAACTTCATGAGCTTTTACTGACAAATATTTTGGTCTGCATGTTCATACTTCACGAGTTCATACTGACGAAAATTTGGCTCACATATTAAATTTTATTCATTTTTACTGATGATGTTGTAACGGTCTAAAATATCACGCCGCTTCAAGAAACAATTCATTAAACTGTAACAATACTTGGAGTAAAATTTAGCATAGTTAATAAACACGTGCCTGACTAAGACATTATACAAATATTAATGAACAATAAAATATAAATATCAATATTAATTATTTCAAGTAATGAAATCAGGAAAAGAACGAGAAGAAAAAAACTAAATTCCAAAAACGAACAAACAAAAAAACAACAACACAAAATTTCAAAATCACCTTACTATCTAATAACGCTATTGAGTGACAAACAGTAATTCACTAACTATCTCGTGACTCAGTTTATGAACCTTATGGCAGGATAATTATTCACTGCTTAGGTCACGAGATTACATCTCATGTGATCATAAATTTACATAATTCTTTGCTACATTAATAATATCTGTACGTCACCACTAGTGAAGCTGGTGCCAATTTAACAATGCATGCATATTTACTCAAAATAAACATGATCAGCAAGAAGGTGAGTTAGCGTTTTAATGTAATTAAAAATTCATAGATAAACTAAACGATAGAAGGAATAATAAATAAACGATAGACAAAACCATAACTACAACAAAAAAACAGAATTCGCTATCTCACAATGTTTTGGTTTGCACGTTCAAGTTTCATGAATTCTTATCGATGAAGATTTGGCCCATATGTTAAAGTTTTATGAGTACTTATTGACAATGTTTTGATAATCATATAAAAAAGTTTGGTTTGGTTTTTACATAAAACGTTTTGGCATTCGTGCAATTTTTTATAGGTAACGTTTCAGTCTCCATTTTAAGGTCTCATTAACTTTATTGAATATATTAATATTTTTACTTTTCGTGTCATCAGAATAAAAATATCGCGGAAATAACAAAACAAATACATGTAAAAGTTTCGGACATCATCGTAACTAATTGTCTTTTGTTTCACAAAACTTGTTACATCATCCTATATTTTTACTTTTGGATTAAATATGTTTTCCTTTTGAAACAGATAATTAAACTATATATATGGTCCATTATTTTCGTTTATTTAATTGAAACAATAATATATATATATATATATATATATATTACCGTTTTACTTAAACTAAAAT
>NW_013667710.1:32079-46725 GCF_000517525.1 Limulus polyphemus
ATATATATATATATATATATATATATACCGTTTTCTTAACAAAATGATTAAACTAAGCTTTCAGCAAATTTAAGGATTTAAAAAGTCCATAATTCTCTGAAATTACTCCAGATATGCTTCCCATATTTTACTCTTAACTGCTTATTTTCTTATTGAACTGGTAAAATAAACCATTATAGTCAGTGAAGCATTAACTAATACGAATTCAAAATTACATATTTAGGCTTAAGTAGTATTTTAATATTTATTTGTTTGGAATTAAGCACAAAGCGACACAATGTGCTATTTGTGCTCTGCCCACTACGGGTATCAAAACCTGGTTTCTAGCGTCGTAAGTCCGGAGACATACTGGGGGGGGGGCGATTTTAATGTAAAGAAGAAGAAATGATCGTGATAACCTTTATGTCATTGTTTCATATCTCCATTTAAATTTTGTTTTTGTCAGTTTCTGTTTTTTTGCATAAAGAAATAAAATAACTAACGATTTTAAGCTTATATTTTTTAATGTGTTCAAAATGTAATTGGTCATGCACTTAAAATTGTGAAACTTAAAAAAACAACATAAAGTCCCTTTACTATTTTATTTGAAAAATAAATTAAAGGTATTTATATCATAACTGTGTGATATTACTACATTAGTGCATATTATGATAAACTCAGATACTTTAGTGTCAAATACCAAGGAATTCTGCATAGCTTAAAAACTTACACGTATTTCCTAATCTATATTTAGACAGAGTTGTCCCATATATTAAAAAATAAAAAGTGAGAAAGGTTGTTAGATGCATGGTATCGTTTCCATGGTGATTTAATCTGCTTAGAGATATTGTGAGTACTATGGTAAAAACATTTTGGACGACGAGCTGGATAATGATTGTAGTTGTAACCAAGTTAGAAAAAAACGGCCTTTACTGTCCATGTAATGATAACAACTTTTTATTTTAGTCAGACTAGTAGTACATTTTCAGTTGTAATCATTGAAACAACTTACTTTGCCTCCGTTTCATCTTTGTTATACAGAAACGTCGTAGTTATTTCAACAGTCAGTCTTGAAATTCATCGTCGTTAATAGCATTTGCAACAATTTTACTAAGAAAATAGTTATCTTTGAAAACATGTGTAAACTAAGCAAGTATAAAACGTTTAGGAGTTACAAAAAACTGGTTGTTGTACGTGAACAAAGTTAGCCTGTATTATCTAGAATTGTTTACATCAACACCCCTGGTTTTAATTTTCAGATCAAAGAGTTTTGGTTTCAGCTCTCCTGGCCAGATGTTTTCTCTTCTTATCCGTTTATCATAAAAATCCTTGAGGTAAGTTTCAAATGAATTATTTGGAGTTTAAATATCTTTCATGTTATCTTTTAATTCAAACAAGCATTATACTATGTTGTCTGTTAACATCAAGCTTGGAGCGCAATATTTCGAAAAAGGAGAAAAACAATATAAAACGTAGGATGTAATTGAAAGTAAGTAGAAAAAAATACTCTTCAGCAAAACATAGGTTTAGAATAAAAATAAAAATGCATTAGAACATTTGAATATTCTGCACTAGGCTGCATAACCTATGTGTATAATTAAAATTAACATATTTGAAAATTCTATACTAGGCTTACCTACTTTTAAGACACACAGGCGAAAGTTTATAGAACTACGCTAGTTGTAAATAATCTCCGGATTATTTTAGAATATTAGAAAACTTTGTAGATTGAAATTTATTCAAGAACTACGCTACTGATAGTTGATAAATTTACTTTCGAGCAATGTTCGCTATTATCAACACAGCTACAGATTGATGACAGAGACCGTCAACCAATAAGATCTTTAAATGGCTTTAGATGTAGTTGTTAGATATATACATACGTATATATTTTTTCTGCCCGAAAGTTGAATAACATCAAACGTTAATTCGGAATGAAAGAATGTAAAAGTTGTATTTCTCAAAATATGTTGTTTCAAGATATTGTTTAAAATTCCTTATATTCGATCATGACTATCTGCTTCAGCCATTAATTAACAACCGGCTGTTTTTCACGCCCATTTCCTAAACATAACAAGTCAACAATAACAAAAAAAACAAAAACAAACAAACGAGGGCTTGAAAATAAAGAAAGGAAATTCGAAAGACCTAATAGAACAAAAATAATTAATTTGAATGTATATATATATATACATATATACATATGTACAGTATAAATCAGTCATTAATTTCAGTACATGCTGTTTCCGAAACTGTAAAATTGTATATATATATTTTTTTCATAAATACATATTACATCTGTCAAAACTAATAGATTTTACTCGTATATTTAAGTTTGAAATTACCTTCCTACGCATTTAGTAATATTATATTTATCGCTAAAATATAACTGGTGATCCAGTAGGTCACCACAAATATCTCTAACGTAAGGCATTTGTTTAATATCATAACTTGATACAAATCGTCTTATTGGCCCAAATATTGCTAAATAACAAAGCATTTCAGATAAGTTAGAAAAAAAAAAAACATTTGATACGTATAAACCATACGTATAAGCAATTGTTATGTTTTCAGCACACCTGTTAACTAATGTTTTAAGCCTAATGAAAAGAGTTCAAACACTATTATTTTCGCCTAATATAAATGATAATAATGCTATTGTTGTATAAATTACTTTATTTCGTCCGAAATACAAATTATAAAATAAGTTGTCATTTCTCTTTTAATAAGTTAACTGAATTTTGTTGAAACGAACTAATTATCCCAATAAAACCATGGTTTCCTTGTTTTTTAAAAATCCCAGCACATAGAAAATACTGGTGGGTTATTGTTTAGTGGCTTAAAAAATACTTACTTAATTACTCAGGTAATCTGCAGTGGAGCAACATTTTATGCTAATCTATGCTACCAGAATGTGGCAGATTACAGTGAAGACATCAAAGAACAGGTAATGATATAAGTATAGAGTATTTCTAATAAAACTTATATATGGTAACACCATTGGTACGATGATAATCTGGTGTTCAATAAATATTTTTATATGTAGACTACGTTTTCCACAACTGAATCATAGTGCAACACATCAAAAGTTTTACGTCTTTTTAAAGTAGGATGTTTCGTAACATTCTGAATTTTATTTCATCAAGAATGTAACTTAGAAACTCAGAAATAAACTCGATATGCACTACTTCTTGCTCAGGAAATTCATCCAGAAAATAACTGACAGGATATATATACATATTGCACAGAATGAATTAATAACACCAGTATTAAAATAGTAATGTAACTTTAACATGCTGTTAAAAGAGAATAAATTTAGTTTTCAATAAAGTTAATGATGGTAATTAGAAACGGCATAAAATGTTTATTATATCTTTTATAAGGACGCAAGATGTTATATTGAATTTTCTTCAGGAAGTTATAGGTAAGGTTAGATTAAAGAACTTTTGTGAATCAATTATGCAAACAAATCATCACATTATTATGTTTAAGGTTGATTGATTTGTCTTTGACTTACTTTGCATTCGCCAGTGCTGTAATTATACGTTTATGGGTTACATCCATAGCAAAAGCTTCTTAGCCTGGATTAAGCTATAATATTCTATTATGAACTAAAGTTCTTTTTTGATTAATAATTAATTACACAAACATAATTTTTGTTTTATGGAATTATTTAGTTCATTAAGTAAGCCAAGTATTCGGATGTTATTGGGCTAGTCTTGAAAGTTTCTTTAAAATTTTATGGTTTTATTGAGTTTCGTTTCGAAAAACCTGTAGAAACAATAAACCCTAGTGGACGTCTTTGGACAGTGAAACGTCTACGGACTTACAACGATAAAAGCTGGGGTTCGATTCCTCGCGGAGGACACAGCAGATAACAAAATGTGACTTTGCTCTAAAACAGAAAAGGAAGTCTTTGTTTTGTATTCTTCATTCCATTCTTGGGATTATTCCTGTGGTGAAAGAAATAGTAGATGAGTTATAGTTTTACTTATTCATCCGCTCTTCATCCATGGTTACATCATCTCTCTTCTACTGATAAAACTATTGACTCTTTGATAAATCTTTTTATCTACAGAGCGTTTAAAAGAAACCATGTGAATTTGATCGTCGTATTTCTTTTCCAAGCCAAAGTCTCTGCTTGTTTCTTTATTTGTAGTATGTATTGGAAAGTACTGCCTTTTTTTACGATGGTTCTTAGGTTTCTTATTTTTATTTGATAAAATAAGTTACTTTCTTGATAGTTTTTTATATTCTAGACAACCTTAGATTTACTGTCTTTCAACGTTGAGTTTTATGTTGGATTCTAAAAAATACCAAGATTCAATGGTCTCCCCTTTATGTGACAAACTAAAACCGCTACTTGTTTACTTTTGACCTGATTGAAATGTTTTGCTGTTGTTGTTGTTTTAACAAAAGACTGATTACAGGAGTTTTGAAAAGTTTGTGCAGAGTTCACCGTTTGTCATGATGAAACACAATTTGCCTCACGTATCTTCTCAGTCAACTTAGAATTTTGTCATATTTTAGACAGCCATCCATTTCTAGCATGTTGTTTAAATAATTTTCTTCCTATAAGCTTTGGCAATATTTAGAATAAGGTTAATTAACATGAATTACTCTGCTAAAGTAATGTTAGGATTCTATAAATGATCAATGATTTTAATGATTGGTTTCATACAAATTGAAAAATTGAACAAAACCAATCGCTAATCGTATAATTTGTAATGAATGATTGTAATGCATTGTTTTTACATCTATATAAATGATAACATATGCGGCTCCTTGCGTTTAAAATAAGCTTAAAACATTATAGAAATAAAATAAAACTGTTTAACTTGTATTGTTGAAGTTTAACATTATAGAAATAAAATAAAATTGTTTAACTTGTATTGTTGAAGTTTAACATTATAGAAATAAAATAAAACTGTTTAACTTGTATTGTTGAAGTTTAACATTATAGAAATAAAATAAAACTGTTTAACTTGTATTGTTGAAGTTTAACTTAATAAAAACAAAAATAAAGGGAAAGGAAGAAGTTTGATACTATATCGTTATGTACTTGAAACGATTTTTATAAGAATATTGAATGACGGTTTTCTTGTGTAATTTATTTTCATTTGCAGCTTTGTATAGCGATCAACAACATAGAGCACGTGAGAACAGCTCTTAAACCTTTGTTTGACGATCTTGGAATAGAAAAAATATTGAACACTATAGCAGAAAGAGAGGGAGAAAAAACAGTCAGTCAGTGTCGCACTGCTGTGAACAACTTACTTCATAATGCTGAGGAAGACATCTTATCCAAGATACAAAACATCGCTAATTCTGTAGCTGAGAAGGTATTTATCACACCAATGTTCAACAATTAATAAATCGACCGATTAACATGAATTATTCAACATCGCTAATCTGTAGCTGATAATGTATTTATCTCACTAATGTTCAACAATTAATAAATCGACCGATTAACTTGAATTACTCAACATCGCTAATTCTGTAGCTGAGAAGGTATTTATTTCACTAATGTTCAACAATTGATAAATCGACCGATCAACTTGAATTACTCAAAATGAGAAGGAATTTGAAAATAACAGTCCGTTGCGTTGTATCACCTATAATCATTTCTACAGCAGAAAATGACTTGAACTATATAGACAATATTTTGCACGTTTGTTTGCCATTCATTGTATAATAATGTTTAACCATATGATGATTATTGTAAAAATATATTAATTATCGTGTTCTTCCCAAGTAAGCTATGGGTAAAATATTTCTTAGCAATTTCTAGCATATACGACTTTAAATTAAACTATCCTGACTAAACAGTTACTGGTATTTTCTTATATTTTCATGCTTATAGTTTTCGGCTAAACTTGCCAATAATTCCATTCCAATTATGCCGTAAAGCCCGCAAAAGCACCTTTAGGCTATATCTTCATTTAATCATAAAAAGCTTAGTGTTTGGCTTTTCTTTGCATATAGACACTTGATACATTAAGAATGATTGAAATAATCATTTGATTAATAATTAATATATATTTGTTACTTTATAGATTTAATAGACGTGTGTTGTTACTTTATTAAAACCAGCTGCTGTTATAAGTTTCCTTGTTTATGAGCTCGTTGTTGTCCTAATTTAGGATCTTCTTTTTAGTAAGTTCTTTAAAATGTTAAAAAGAGAGAGAGAGAGAAAGAGGCCCGGCGAGGATTTTTGCCCCGTGTTCCGTGCTGGCTCTCGACGCCCCTCCCATCCTATTATTTTCCTACTGCACTGCCATAATTTGTTCCGTGATTCTCTGATTAAGAGGACGTTTTTAGACAAAGTTATACTTTTACTTATCTTTTCAATAGCTTAACAACTAGAGTAATCTTTCCTAATCAAGCTGTAATTTCATGCTTCTCGACACTTCCATGATTGTCATAACTTTTCGCGGGTCATGATCAGCAATAGTCCCGATATTTTCATAATTTACATATTTTCTGAACCAACTCCACATATGAACACACGCCCTTTTACAACGATGTTGTCGTCGATTTTATTTTTCACATCTCCCTAGCTGACATAACTCTTTCAACTAACCTGTTTATGAAATGTGTTCACTCCTACGTTGTTAAAATAGTGTTCCAGTTAACCTATTAATGACGTACGCTAATAATTTGAGAGTTAACATACATTTGCCGATTCTTTTCACATCTTTATAGCTAACACAAGTCTTCCAACTAACCTGTTTGTGAAATGTGTTCACACCTGCGTAGTTAACACAAGTCTTCTGATTAATCTATTAATGAAGTGTGCTCATACTTCGAGAGTTAACATACATTTGCCGATGTAAGTGTGCTTAATTCATTAATCACCACACTTACAAGATTAATATAACTTAACCAACCAAAGTGACACCTATGCATTGTTATATATTTCCAGTTGTAATCAACTTCTGATCAAAGTAAGCTACCTACATAGATCAGAACTAATAATTAACCTCGAAAGTAGCATAGCTAATTTAATACATCATTCTTAGTTATAATGATAATGATTTGAATAGACTAACATTTTAAATATCGTCGATATGCGCCATATTATCATTTATAAATTATTCCAGTATATGCCTTCATTATTATTCATCACATATATACTCAGGTCTAGCATGGGCTGGTAGTTAAGGCACTAGACTCGCAACCTGTAGGTCGCGGGTTCCAATCCAACAACCCAACATGCTCTACTTTTCAACCGTGGGGAAGTTATAGTGTGGTGTTTAATCCCACTATTCGTTGATAAAGAGTAGCCCAAGAGTTACTGTTGGGTGATGTTGACTAGTTGCCTTCCCTCTAGTGCATCACTTGACCATTAGGGACGGCGAGTCCTTGAAAAGTTTTACTCAAAATCGAACAAAGCAACAAACATATTCCCCAATGCATGCTTAAACTACTCTCATTAATACATACTGCAGGTCTACTGTCCTATTGTCATTGCACTCTTTACAGACTAAACCGTTTTTTCTTACGAAATATGCTTGTTATTATGTCGTTATCTGCTCATTATCATAATAGCTACGATGATCTTTGAGCTCTAAACAAATAGCCCCAAAAATTGCTTAAATTATAACATTCGTGTTTGAAGCACTTTTCTTCACTAAACTGTAAAACTTGAATAGAAATATCATATTCAGTGCTTAATGTTATTCACAATAAAATGAACTTTTTAACGAGTAATGAAAATATATCTTATGCAGTAATTTCGTTATGTATCGGTACGTATCGTCGATTCACGAAGCCAACATTCTTTGAATGTGTGCGTTTTATAGTATAATCTTCTAATTTCTTGAAGGTAAGGTTTTCTCTGTTAATGCTGATCTTATGCAAAAACAAAACAAACAAACAAAAACGCAACAGCAACTTAAAATTACATTTATTAAAACTGAGCCGATAACACACTGGTTGTGCGTGATACGAATACATAATACATACAGTTATCGAAATTGAATAGATCTGGAACGCTCCATACAACATTATATGAATGAATTTTTTATATGAATTTATTCAAACATAAGGAATGATCTAATTTACTTATAAATTGTATTTTGAGTTCCTTCTAAGCTTAAACAACAATACTTCGATCTGACTTTTTTTTTAGAAATACTTGTAATAGTAGATATTTTTGTGTAACCCTATTATTTTATATGACTAGTGTTTATCAGGTCTGTAATAGTTTAGCACTATTGATGCTTTGAAGTTATTATATATTCCAAGCTTCTAAAAACAGACAGAAGACTTATAACATTGAATCCTGGGTTCGATACCCGTGATGGGCTTAGCACAGATAGCCCATTGTATATCAAAACAAACAAAATAAAAGCTTTAACTGATGTAAAACAACAAAGTACTAATTTTATTCGTACAAAGTGTCAGAAGCCAAGACTTATTCGTGTGTTGTTTTTTTCTGAAAGCATCAGGTCCAACACAAACAGGAGATCCTGCTGGGCCAACCTTCCAATATTCATTTTGTCAGTCCCAATTTTCATTTCTAATATCAGTACTTCTCTTATACCAAACATAAAATATGTCATTCTGTCATATTAAAAAAGTAAAACCACCGCCATTATGCATCTTTTATAAATGTACTTATCTGTGGTCTCAAGACTAGTAATTAATATTAACATCAGAGTAATCTACCAACTTAGATAGAAAATAAAATGCAACCCGGTACTGAGTTTAACTAATTCAATATACTGTTTTTACGTTTTCAGTTTCCGGTATAAATGCTTTTGTTTCCCAAGCATCTTATGCCACCTGACCTATACGATTTTTGTTGCCAAATCTGCAACTTTTCCCATTCTATGTACGAACGTTCAGTGAGATATGTCATTCAAATTCTTGCTTTTTTTTTATCTATAGATGATATATGTATATTTTACGTATTACAATTTATCCCGGACGAGCCTCCAATTTATTACGTCACGTATTATAATTTCGAATAGTCTGAAACTGAGGTAAATGATAATTTACATTTAAAAATTAAATAAATCACGAGATGTATCCAATTTATGATACTTGCCAACAAGACTGATACATAGTTCTTTTAATACAAATATATTTTAATATACAAACAATAACACAATTTACAATAACAGGTATTACAAATAATGATCTATGTACAAAAGTTTTACAAAATTATAAACAATATTTAGCCCTTTATTTGGTCTGGAACTTCCTTGATATCTTATCGAGGGTTCACGATGAGCGAATTAATTTTGAGTAGATGTAGATATAACTCACTTAACAGGGAGCTAGCTATTTCTGTGTTTTTCATTCTTCACTAGTTTGTAAGCCGAAATATTCACCGTTAAAGATAAAAAAATGTTTTCGTAAAAATACTAATGTCCGATGTGAATCCGCTGAAGTTAAATGGTTTGTAATATTCGAAATATTTAAACATTCCCGGTCAAATATCTGAAGTTCTCGATTGATAAGCGTTATAACAATCACAGTTATAGCTTCTGAGGTTTATAGCACACCAACTATAGCAAACCAATAATATATATGTATACTGTCTTTTGGCTCGTCGCGTTGGTTATAGTTATAGGCGTGAGTATAGTTTCTCGAAATTTCAGCTTACACAACAATACAAACGCTACACTAATGTTTACGTAAACACATATATTGTTGATTCTTACACTCGAGAAGTTTCTACAATTTTAGTGAATAGACGGGAATTTCGCAATACAGATTTAATAGTATAATTTATGTACATTTCTAAATATAAATTTAACTTATAGAAACATCGATATTAAAATAGATATATGATAGTAAACCCGTCACATATATGATATAGATATAAAGCAGGCACGATTGTGTAGAGCAACTAAGGAGTTTCAGAAACTCAGCAAATTAGACGAAACCTATCTGACTGAGTATTCTTACCATATTTTCTGGCAAAAAATAAATAAATCTTACGTCAGAGAATTCCACCCTTTCATTGGTAGGCAAGAACAAACAAAAACACATGTAAACTATAATGTGATTAAAGCTATAAATAAGAAGAATTAGGTAACATCGCCGTAAGGCAGAAAAAAATGTGGACAACGTTTTGATCAAGAAAAGTTGAACAAGTCGTGTATTTAATTCATGTTAATAATATTCGTTTATTTAATTCATGTTAATAATATTCATTTATTTAGTTCATGTTAATAATATTCGTTTATTTAATTCATGTTAATAATATTCATTTATTTAATTCATGTTAATAATATTCGTTTATTTAATTCATGTTAATAATATTCATTTATTTAATTCATGTTAATAATATTTTATTGTCACGAATAGATAAACTATTAAAATGTCTGTATGTTAGTAGAGTATGCAGCAGCGAAAACAATACATTAAAAACTCTATCAAGACGAATTATTATTATAATAACATTCGTCTGTAAAAGTACAAGGGCATATGGTGGAAACAGTGAAAAAAACAGGGTAGTTTAGTAATCCTTCAAACGCTTGGAATAACGACCGAATTTTTCTCCACTACCACTTTAATTAACAGTAACTTTATGTCTGCAGGATATAAAAACAACAACACTTATTCTGAAAAACGAGAAGATAACCACATATCCTGACCTATTATCAGAAAATATTCGCAGCTATATATTGATAATTGCCAGAAAGGTGGTTCAAGAATGAAACTGGTTTATAAATATTAATATTTTGTTTAAGATGCGGCCGGATATCAAAACTCATATCTTTCACTTGGCTTGGACCCCAGAAAAAATGGAGGCAGATGTTGTAAGTAATAGTTACACGGTATTATGATTTATAGAAAACTTCCTAATAACACAGGCCTGCGAATTTAAACTTCATAAAAGTTTTTTTGGTTTTAATAATGAATTTTCCATAATTCACCTACGCATATTTCGAAAATAATATGACCAGCATTAATCACCAATTATGCTGATGTTTCACCTTCCATGATAGTTCCTCTCCACGTCCCCCATATCTTGAAAGATTTCCAGACGTTTCATATTGAAACAACCCCTATCATAATTGCTATTGACATCAGATTCAGAATCAGATGAAACTGTATCAAGAGTCTCCGGTGGAGTAAGTACAGGTACATCAAGTTCATGAGCAACAGGTCTTATAGCAGATTGGAGGTTCAGATAAGAAATTTCCTTTTTATTTAGAGTGTTGTAGCCTTACGCGTTACATGAGCAAAAATAGCAGTCGTCTCCGTGGTTTCTAGGCTCATGCTAGATCATTGAAATTCCAAAATGCAAAGAATTTTTCTTACCTTTAGTCTATTGTTTCAACTATTCGACACAAACGGTGCAAACGTTGTGCGAAGCCTATGGTTTGTCTTGGTCCCCAAGTTTTATTACAAAATACAAGTAATACGCTTGTTTGACGAATTCTGTAATATTTTGCCTTTGTTTTTTTACAAAAAATTTACCACAAATACAACAGAATATGTTTGGGTCATTTACACAACCTCTCGTTTCCATAGCGACGAATAAATAATATTGAAAAGAAAAAATAATGTCAAAGTGCATGCACAAACAAATACTTTCCAGAAATGACACGTCATGCGACATGTTAACCGTCTATATACTAGCGGCGTGTTTCTCGTGGGTTCTAGGACGATTGATAAGACTCTCACATCGCGATTGGTCTAAAGAACTCAATAGCCAGTGGTTGTCAACTTTTTAAGCATAACGAAATGTGACCCGATTTCAATAAAAATGATTCACTTTTGTAAAAGTAAAATGCCGTTTTGTGAAAATTCTGTACGTGATGGAGAAAATGGATATCATGTTCGGATTCAGCGTGCGTAAATTACTGTACAAGATGTAATAATTTCAAAACAATAAAACCATCGCAGGCCTGTGTAATTAATCAATGAATAGCGAATTGTGCCTAAAAGTGAAAAAAATATAACGTAATTAAGAATTAAAATATGTAATTCATTCCTCAGGTAAATTGAGTATAATGCTTTAAAGTTTTTATTAACTTCTTCTTGCTCTACACCCGTACTATAAGTTTCTTTTCAAATATTTTTCCTTTAACTTTGTGATTCATTTGAACACAAAACGCTTTAGATTTCAAGGCTCGTGACCAGCTCATATTGTAAGGCAGAAACTGTAATCTATAGAAGTTGTATATTTCGATAATGTGTTATCAAATGATCTAACAGCAAAAAAATAACATGTAAATATCCTACGATAGCACTTCTGTATAAAGAGTCGAAAAATCGCTAATTATTGGTCAGAACAAACATGATGATGAGTTTTTCAGAATAAAGATAAAACTTAAATTTTGCAAAAATAAACCTAAGCTAATTTTTAAATATATTTTAACAAGTGAGATTTTTCATTCTAAAGTGATAAACTGTATAGGTATCAATGTGATATAATTCTAAATTCTCCTTTCAAATAAATATTCTCAATTTTATCTGAAGAAGACTAACATTTTGAATGATTTAACGATATTAATGATTTAACATTTAGGAACAAATTCTCTTTCAACTCCAATGACAAATCACATTACATCTTCAAATATTAACAACTGTTTTCCTGCAAAAAAACATAACTAACGGTTAAGAACGTATAGCTGTGTATTCTGTCAAACATTCCGACTACACATTGTTGATGATAATCTCTCCCAACAGGCTCCACTATTAGATTACTTAGACAGTAATCTGAAGACCCTTTACAACAGTCTGTTTCGCCCTAACTTTGATCGCATTCTGGAATCCATTTGGAGAATGGTGTTACAAGAACTCACCTTTACTGCTAGGAATAACATCGGGGTAAAGTACAAGAGTTCCGAAATGACGTAACGTGTAGTGACGCTTTAAAGTGTGAAAGTTTTAAAGTTCCTCAAAAGTGGTAAAATTAAGTTCGTGAGAAGTTACTTACTTAAATATTGCAAACTTCAAACCGAATACACTAAAGAAGTTAAATACGTTATATTAAAATAATTTTGAAACCTCAACACATTGTTATATTCCTTGTCGCCACGTCCAGTTGTACTCCATCTGACAGTCGTGCATTTTAAGAATAGTTCTGCAGCGTAGTTTCCATTGCATATGGCTTTGTTGTAAGGTTTTCATGTCCAAAGTACACCACTACTCTCGACTTGCTTTCCCTAAGCCATCTAGTGTAAACAAACGACGATTTTTCAGCGCCTGTTTAACAATCAAATCGCACAGAAACCCAAGTAGACTTCACTCAGTATGTCTTCGAATGGAATAGCATGAATGGTAATACCTTTTCATTTTCCAACTATTTAAGGTTGACCAGATATGTCATGGAAGCACATGTATACACGTAACATGTTTCGTTTTTTTACGCAGAGATCCTTCTTTATTATGTTGCATATTTTTTGTTCATGGATTCTCATCTGTTACACGACGCCGCACTTTGCTTACCACGACTGTGGTGCAACTTGTATCAGGTCTCTTTCTGGATGGTTGTGTTGCCCAAGTTGATCCATATTCCTTTGTTTTACAATGCCATTAAGTGCAAGGGATGTCACCATCTTAAAATTCTAAACCCCTTATTTCAGCACATCTTTATGATCTGAATGTATGAATATTTTGCGTCGGAAAGGACGGTTACGTGTCCTTCTCAAAAGCAATCACTTTTCGATGGCATCACACAACTTACATAATGTCAAATAATGTTAACATTTACTTCTGATACTTACAGTTCTAGTGCGACTCTGTATCGGTGGTTATTGTCACATGACTTACTGAATTACAAGTTCAAAATATTTTTAATATAACGTACTCAACTCTCTGTATGACCGCCTTTTTAAAATTTATATATCTACAACGTTAAATGTTGATTTTATAATGCATCTAGTTTAATGTCTAGCAATAAATCTGAACGTTTGGTTGGTACATTTGTTTTTAATTGCTCAGATTGAATAAAAGCTCTGGTAAACTACTTAAACTTAATTCATAACATCTGGCTCACAATGCATATATGCATGCTTACATATCTTTGTTTAAATAATATAAACACTAAGTATTTTACTCAAACTATGTGCAAGCTGCTAAACGAGCGTGATTGCATATTAAGTAGAGAAATATTCCATCTACAAAGTTACACAAAGAACTCATCATCAGAAACCTGAGATATTTCATTACATGCCTTCATCGAACAATAATCACGTGCGCTTAGTTTAATGTCATTGTTTTGTCAAGTTTGTTAAGAATTGATTAAAATCACGAAATACTATACGTCTGCCAGATTACAATGTTTCTGTTTATTTCTGTCCTAAAATAAGGATTTTAGTGACTTATTCGATCACAATATAGAACTATAATAAGTTTAATACTATCAGATGTATAAAAATGGCATATACATATATATGAAGGTGATTATTATTACTACTTCAGCTTACGATCTTAAACTCTGATTTTTGATAAACGTTTTGTCCCTCTGTGGGACAACAGTAAGTCTACGGACTTACAATCCTACAATCCGGAGTTCAATTCCCCGCGGTGGACACAACAGATAGCCAAATGTGGCTTTGCTCTAAAAACAAACTAACTAATTATGCGTTTCAACTGCGTTAATGTCCTGTTAAAGTTGTATTAAGAAATTTATTTGAACTATCACCACGTTTTTTTTTAGTTTTTTTAATTACACAAGCTTTCGGCTCAATTACC
>NW_013667710.1:47725-48649 GCF_000517525.1 Limulus polyphemus
GATACTAAACAATGGAATCTAACGGAACGTTAAACGTCTCGCACCTGTAGAAGGCTTAGGTAATTGAGCCGAAAGCTTGTGTATTAAAAAAAACTTACAAAAAAATTTGGTGATAGTCCATATAAATTACTTAATCCTGAAAGTTTTCTTAGCCTAGATCAGGTGACAAACCATCCACAGTTTATATTTCAGAAATTTCTATTTTTCAAACATTTAAAAGTCGAAGATTATTTGACGGAATCTGACATTTGAAACCCTTTTTAGTCAATGAAACTTGTAGAATTTGAAATTTACAACAGTTTTTCTTTATTTGTTTGTTTAAAGTTAAGCATAAAGCTACACAACGGCTATCTGTGCTCTACCCACCATGGGTATCGAATCCCGGTTTCTAGCGTTCTAGGTCCGCAGACATACCGCTGTGCCACTGGGGGCATCTTTCTTTAAGAACAATCATGTGAAATGTGCTACACATCACTAGAATTAAAGAAAATTATTTCAACTATATAAACCAAGGGTAGAAATATATACCAGATAAATACTCCAGTGGGTCAGCGGTAAGTTCACAGATTTAAAACGCTAAAATCCGCGAATCAGTTTCCCCACGGTGAACAAAAATGCATATAACCCAATTGGTATTTTTGCACTAAAGACGGCGAATAAACGAGGCAAAAAATAACAGCAAAAACTAACATTCTTTTGTTACAAAATTAATTTCTATTGATACTTTATTTTTCAAACACTTATAATGATGGCATGATACAGAAGCTGTTAGATGAAATATAACATTGAAAAAAAAAAGACAAAATGCTAGTAGAAATGCAAAACTGAAAAAAAAGATAATAAAAAAGTATGCTTTATTATAGAAAGGGTAATAATCGCACTACGGCAAACCTTTCAATCTCTGAACCACTAAATTTCGCCACT
>NW_013667710.1:49611-51257 GCF_000517525.1 Limulus polyphemus
GAATGATTTGTAATGTTCGAAATTTATAAACGTTCCTGATCAATATGTCTGAAGCCGATTAATAAGCGTTAATCACAATTGCAGCTTCCGAGGTTCATAGTATACCAACTATAGAACACCAATAATATATACTGTTTTTAGGCGCGTCGCGTTGGTTATATTTGTAGGCGTGTGGAGAGTTTCGCGAAAATTCAGATTACGTAACAATACAAAGATACAATAGCGTTTACGTACACACATATATTGTTGATTCTTACACTCGAGAATCTTCTACAACTTTAGAGAATATCCGAGAGTTTCGCAATACATATTTAATAGTATACGTTATGTACATTTCTAAATATAAATTTAATTTAAACAAACATCAATATTAAAATAAATGTATAACAATAAATCCGTCACAGATACAAGCTGGATTTTTACAAGCACATTACGTTAATATTTAAAATTGAATATTGCAAAAATAATGGTTGAAGACAAACGCCAATATGCTATTAAACACTTGTATAATAGTATGTTTTATGACTCATTTACAGGAAAAAATGACCTTTTTCCAACGACTTCTACATTCGTTGAAAGTTCTTGTAGATTTCTTTCATGCTGGTAGCATAGGTTTGCAATTAAAAGTACTACACAATCCTGCATATCAGGTAAGTTTATTTTTCATACAAAATATTTAATTAATGTATAAATGTTCACCGCATATGTCTTTCTAGGTTTAATCTATCTTTTTTAATATTTTAATGAGGATTGATGTTTGGTTATTGGTAATTCGAAATATTTTGAAACGAAATAAATTGTAATTAAAGTAACGTTTGTTCAGCTGGTGCTAAAGACAAAAATCACTAGTCTATTTATACGTTCTCGTGTTTTGTTTTTTCTTCTATGACTGACAGTTGTTATATACTTAAACCACTTATGAAAGCAGGGAGGAATTGTTGGTTCTAGGACCCCCCCCCCCCACCTCCAACCGCTAGAGCTGAAACTTTTCATCTTTTTTTTAACGATAATATTTTGATCCACTACAGAAAATATTTTTAGATTGACAATATTTTTGATGGTGTTCAAATAAAATATCTGTCATACATAAAGTGTTTTAAAAAATGTGTGAGTTAAAAATAATAATCTAAGAACTCTACCTACTAGGTATGATTTTGTAAAGGGTTAAACGCTTCTCTTTTGTTTTATTTGTTACGTATTACAATTTCGAATGGTCTCAAACCAAGCTAAATGATAATTTAAATTTAGTAGTTAAATAAATGCCGATATATCTCCAATTTATGATATTTGCCAACAAGATTGATACACACAGTTTTCTTTTTATTACAAATATATCTTAATACACAAAGAATAATACAGTTAACAATAACAGTTATTACAAACAATGATTTATATACAAAAGTTTTACAAACTTACAAGCAATATAAAGTTTTCTTTCTAGTCTGAAACTTCCTTGATGTCTTATCGAGGGCTCACGATGAGCGAATTAATTTCGCGTTGATGTAGGTACAATTCACTTAATAGGGAGCTAGCTAGCTCTATGGTCTTCGCTAATCACACGCCGATTTTTCACCCAATGAAAGTAGGTAATGTTTTATAAAAGTACTAATGTCTGATGTGAATCCACTGAAGTTGAATGATTTGTA
>NW_013667710.1:52228-54702 GCF_000517525.1 Limulus polyphemus
TTACCTTCCAAAATTGATTTGTTCCACGTTTGGTCCCGTATGACCCTAACAGAAATATTCCAAATTACGAAGCATTAACTGTTTATCTTAGTCAAATATGTATACATCATCAATATGTTTTACACAGAAAAAAGATTTATAGTACTTAAAAAATTTTAACGTCAAATAAAAACATAAATAATTTACTCTATTGTACAAAGTACTACTTTCTGTGATGTCTTGAATAATGTGCAATACTTATGCATTAAGATAACATGTTTTCATCAAAAAATAATAAAAGCGCTTTACAACGTGAAAGTAAAAATCCATAATCTTAAATAAAAATGATACATTTTTACAGTATGTGTGTGTGTATTTCATATCTTAATTACAGTATTTACAGTTTTTTACCAAAACCACCACTGACCAAAAGATCAAAATGAATTATATTTTTAACTTCTGTATGTAAAATCTGAGTCACTGACTGACGTTTTACTAATACCCACACCAAAATATTAGGTTGAACCACCTCTAGAAACGATCACTGACTCATTGACTCCAGAAGAAATCGAAGATGTTTTGTTAGATTTAAGACAAGGAGTATAAGTGTACAAATAATTAAATAAATATTGGCAGAGGATAACTGTACAAGATAAATAACTGAAGTCATTGTTACTCTCGTTATACCAATTTCAAATAATATTAGCTTGATGAAATGATACATTATCAATTTAGATGTGATTTTGTGCACCAAGATGAAAATGTAACATTGGAAGGTAGACTGTACATGTAATTTACTTTTCTAAAAGAGTCAAAAAAAGTAAACAATATCACGAAAACATTCCTCACACTATTACACTATCTCCAGCAACTGTCAAAATAATACAGCAGAACAAGATGCTTAATGTGATTTTGTTTAGGGTTTCCTTTATTATATAAACACAGAGAATGGGTAAACTCGAATCATTAAACCACAGTACACAGTTTCAGTCAATCATTCTTTACAGTTTGTGCTCTAAGCAACACTGGAACCGTGCTTTACAGTATGTATTTGAAATAAATGTTTTTTATACTAATCACCAGATTCTAAATGACAACTTTTTGTAATCACCTTCAACTATCACAGTTGGAGGTAGCCGAATTCTGGCCAGTTTTGAAGTAATTAATACATTAAGCCACAGTTTGAGGGCTATTGCCTTTACATTAATTGTGTCCAATCTGCTCTTTCAGAGGTTGGTAAGCATTATTTTCCCAAACCACATGATTTTTTTTCTATTACCAATTTCGTAAAACTCAGTTCACAAATATCTTCGAAAAGCTTGTCAAAGATATGGTCTTTCATAAAGATACTTCTATTAGAAGGGCCCTTTTATATTTGAAGAAATCCCTATTCTCACTCAATATATTTCATACCAACCAAGATATATTTTTCTGTATTTATAACGCTTAAGAAATCACATGACACACAAAATATGATCAGTCTATTTTGCATGTACAAATAATTGGAGTGTTCAAAATTTTGTGGGCGGTTCCTCAAAAGTAGCCTCTCAGAGCATATTTATATTGCCATGAAACCTAAGAGAGAGTTATGTAACAGTAGTGTTAAAATGTCAGTTTGGGTTTCGTTAAATAGAAATAAACAAAACGTAAAGTATTTATGTTTGAAAGCTTACGTTTGCTGAAAAAAACTAAACGTTCGAATTCATGTAGCATCATGAATCAATAAGTAATCTATGATTTGATACAGAATAGGCCTAACCTAGAAATAAAAAGTGTATTTTGTATCGAGTAATAAACATTCATCGTTTGCTTTAAACAGAGAATTTTCCTAACTCGGGATGCACCACTAGCTAAACAAAATATTATAGAACAATGTTGCGAAGAACGGTTTGTCTCTCAGGTGGCAACTTAGAGTAAGAAATATTTACTTTAGATTGGTTTGATTTACTTAAATAAAACTTTGCACATATATACGTTTTAAAAATAAATAATTATTTTGTTTCAAGACTAGTTTTAGACATTAGGATGACGATAAAAATCTAAGTTGTAAACAGCATCATTTCACTCATTCTAACTACGAAAACAATTTAGGCTCATGTTCTCATAAAAGCAAAGAAATATTCTTTAAAAATTAGCCTGCACACCCACAAGTGGGATAAATAGGTTCTAAATGTTTGTAGAACTTACTTTGTCAAACCTAGAAATCTGCTGATCTCCATTTACAGTATGGTGTTTACTAGTGTAACCATAAAAATTAAGAAAGCACTCTTTGGCAAAGTCTGTTTTTATCACCAGGGAATAACTCATGAGAAAGTTTTAAAACATAATAATTTTTTCATTGGTCGAATTTTACGTTATTCTAAGTGTTTCTCAAAATGAAAACACACAAACATTTTGTGTGCCCGGCATGGCCAGGTGGATAAGGCGCTCGACTCACAATCTGAGGGTCGCGGGTTCGAATCCGCATCCCACCAAACATGCTCGCCCTTTCAGCC
>NW_013667710.1:55323-62291 GCF_000517525.1 Limulus polyphemus
AACATAATAATTTTTTCATTGGTCGAATTTTACGTTATTCTAAGTGTTTCTCAAAATGAAAACACACAAACATTTTGTACTTCTACAGTAGTATATAAGACTGTATTATGTGGAATTATATTGCATAAAACTATAGCATACTGTACTATATTAAGGATCTTATAGTTTAATTTTTGTTGCTAGAATTACCAAACATAACTATATTCTTAGATAAATAATCTTAGTTGAAAAATAAACTTACAATTTCACAAAGAAGTCTACGATAAGACATGATAAAAGAACATCTAAATTAAATAGCTGTTTATAACAACTTAGTGTAGCATCACATGCTTAATTTTTGGTTTGCTTGTTGTAGATTACAATGGTCTATCTACGCTCTGCCTACTGCGGGTATCGAAACCCGATGTTTAGCGTTATAAGCCCACTGACGTATCGCTGAACCACCAAGGGCATATGTTTGATACATTTATCTGTATTTGTTTTCAACAAATGTCAAACTAACGCATATGTCACTTCAAACTTAAAATTATTTTTATCCAAAATAAACACTAAATATGTTGTTGTTGTTGTTGGGTTTTTGTAAATCGATTCTGTTTACCAAGTCACAGGTTTTTTGTTATTTTTTTATACTGGTGTTTTTAGCAAAGCATAGACTTATTTAATCCATATTGCTTGTTTTCTTTTTGAACAGCAACGACTTCTGGAGGGAGATTATGGGTATTTAACTGTAAAAGCTGTTTTTAATCCTGGGTCTGACAGTCTTTCTATTGATGGTAAGCCCGCTGGTAAATCTTCTTTTCTTTATACCTTAGAAATATCATAGCACACTAGCCAAGGTATACAATAAAAAAGTTACCTGGAAATACTTATGATAACTTTCTAAAAATGTTCTGTCGTAAAAGATAGACACGATTTTTAATTATCATGCTTGCGAAAACTATCTGGAGCTATTACTATTACATTATTATACTTAGATATTACTGTTTGTTAAAACTTTTAAGTTATCGTAAAAATACATTTTTTGTAATTTTGCTGTTAATCACAAAGCCACACAATGTCGAAAGCAGGTTTTTAGCATTATAAGCCTTCAGACTGGGGGAAAATACTAGTATAAACATTTATTATTTAATTCACTTTTTACGATTGCGTGTATTTGTTTACCTTTTGTATGTTACCATAAGAACCAAACTTTTCCAGACATATATTTATTTTGACGGTCATACTGAGATGTTTTACACTTATGTAACTCGTTCAGATAATGAATGGCATCTCATAAAAGTTCTCTTCTGTAAAAGTGATTTATACATCATAACAAAAAAAAAATAGGCGAAGACACTGAAATGTGGTACTTTGGACATTTTAAAAACTTGTTATTCGGCACTTTGATCACTTAAAAGCTTATTATTAGGTAAGTTGAATAAGGTACTACTCCACAAAAACGTTTGCATTCAGAAATAACTACAAATTTTTTCTTAGACGACATTAGATGAAAATGTGCCACCTATAAGATGTAGTATTATAGATACAACAAACGTTTCATGAGCTGTGTTTAGTCGGAATTGCGATTATCTCTGCAGATAAGCTCTTGCCAAAGAAATCCTGAAATGTAGATTGGCTTTTATGGTGGTATGGACTCTGGAGTTTGTAAAACACACAAAACTATGGATTTGGCAGTTTATTTCCTGGTAATGTTTTCATTGAAACTGTCTTTTCACTAATACACCAAAGCAGGTAATTTGAATATTTTTTAGGAAGATAAAAATAATGTAACATCCTCTGCTGGGAAATAAGTAAATATAAATACAATTTTGAAAACAACTCGTTTTACACACATGTAATCAACTTAACATATGAAAAATATATTAAACTATTAAAACTTTATTTCCCCAGACAAACACAGATATACAATAACAAAATAATTCATACTCGCCATATGAAGCCGCAGAAAACTAAATAGATATATTGCTACCAGATTTTAATATCAGAAAGCAGATATATAAATGAGGCTCTACATAGAGGTTGAATATGTTATAATGAAACGATTGTAAACACGCAGATCAGAAATTCACGGGACAGACACAGCCGATATAAAGTCCGAAAATGAATATCTTTTGAATAAGGTGTGTAACATCCCTTTCTGATATGCCATATTCATTTCATCAGATGATAAAGATGTGTTCAGAACGAGTGTTTAGAAAGTACAAGAGGTGAATATCCCTTGTACTTAATGGCACTGTAAAACAAATGAACTTGGATCACTTGGGCACCATGACCATCCAGAAAGAGACAAGTAAGAACTCGTATATTAACCTTTGAGCAAAGCGAGGCGTCTTATAACAGATGAGAGTCTACGAACACAAAGGTCAGTGACAAAAGAAATCTACGTGCTCCGGGCAACGTTATACATATAATAATGAAAACTGTACGTCTAGAAACGAAGCCAATAGTGTAAGGCTCCACCAAGAAAAGGCTTTTAGTGACATTTCCCGTTGAACCCGTCGCATACTTCAAGCATCTAGAGAAGGAACTAAGTACGTATACTACTCCGTACAAAAACATACCCGCTCAAGTCGCTGAACGCAGCGCCTAGGAATTTCTGTGCGATCGGACTGTTGAAAAGGGCGCTGGGAAATCATCGTTCTTGTACTCTAGATAGATTATGGAAAGACCTCAGAACGGAGTGTTGTGCTGTGGAAATGACACTCTTACGACAGAGCCTTTTGCAGTAGTAACTACGCTTCAAGGCTAATATCACGAAACACGGTCGTGAGATAGAGCCTGGCCGGACGTGACGACATGGATTGTAACAATATTCCAACTCTTTATATAATTTTTGAACTAAGCCATTATTAAGCTGAAGATTTATCAATCTACAAATTGATTATATATTTAGTATATTTCTCCCTTCGTTATAAGAGTTATAAGGTAGTAAAGTTTACTGTATTTTTGTCTATTGTTCTGTTCCAGTTTTTAAATGTGTGAGAAAATGTTATTTCCAAATACTTTTAATATGGGCTACGCAAGATATTTTTTTATCGATTTCTGGGATTATTTATAACCTTCTCTGTATTTCACCTTATTGTGGCATATAAAAGACTAAGGAAACTGTTTTCTAAATACTTTCGTGCTATTAATATATATATATATATGTGTGTGTGTGTGTACTTTAGATTTATGTTGAAATATATATATGGAAATGTTTTACAAATGCATAAATTATCTTTATTTAAAAAATTACATTTACATCGCCTGAAGTTTTATTGAGGTATCATTAAATTGAGTCGAAGGGAAAGTTTTTTAATGCTTATCCACATGAACACGTTTTGCATTTCAGTGATGAACGCCCGAGATTTAAGACCACTGGATCCTAATGGTAAGTTACTTTTCTCACAGTGATTTTTGTAACTGAAAGAACTTCGCGCCACGTTTTCGTATTTACGAGGAAATGTGTGGAATGAATAATAAGTTTATGAAATGAAAGCTTAATATATACCGATGTAAGCTTAGTAATGTATACCTTTAGCATAAAACTACTGCTATTATTATAGATTATTGAATCCTGGCACATCTTATTAAACTATAATGCTATTGATTCGATTAGCAGAAACCACAATGAAATAAAATAAAGCATTGTTTTCCAATGTTATCATACGAGTTAACTATTAAAAACCACTTACAAGTGACTTAAAATACTTCTTTAAATTCTGACATTCACAGGTACGTTTTTTTTTTCAATATATGTCCAGTAATATAAGGTATATTATTCAAAAATAATTACTGAGAAAAAACATACAAGATTGATATAATCTATAATTATCTATAATAATATAAAACGTGTTTTAAGAATTTTCAAAAATCGATTGAACGATACGGAACTTAATGGTATTATAAAATTTACTTTTGTGGATTTATTTAAATTTGTTGCTTTGCAACATGATTTTTTTTTCCAAAAACAATAATCGAAGTCTTTGTAGACACGTAAACTACTTCGTTTAATTTTTTAGGGTTCAGTGATCCTTTTGTTATAATTGAGTTGGTTCCTCGTCACCTTTTCCCTGACTGTCCACGGCAGATGACCAAGATTCAGAAGAAGACATTATATCCCATCTTTGATGAAAGCTTTGAGTTGTAAGTATTCAGCTGGAAGCAAAATGTTTTTGCTGTTTTTGTCGTCGTTTTGATGTTGATCTTCTCTGATGGGCTTGTTCCTTGCAAATAAGAACATTTAAAGAAATTTAGCATACAATATACAACGCTGAAGTTCACAAAAGATGAAACTTTATAGCACAATCAACATGCTGGCACATTACAAAATAATCTTAAACACTTCTTTTCTAACTAATCCAATAACTTATATATATATATATACGTTTATATCGGCACTTGTGCATAATGTTAAAATAATACACATAAAACGTTGAAATATATACACAATTAAAATAATTTCAAAATAATGACTCTACATGTTTCGACGTGTCAACACTTAAATTTATACTTAAAACACGAAATTTATCTAAGTCGCATAATCAAAAAGGCATACGACAAAATATTTGGTGACTGTTATTATAACATTGTCTTGCATAATAATTCAAAAATAAGAAAAGTACAGGTGCACAATAACTAACCTTGCATTACTGTTTGAAAGTATGGTAATAGGCAGGTAAAAGGACAAAAAAGAATTGTAACTATAAGTCCATTAATTTTACGAGGATCAAAAGAATGGAAAACTCACGTTACATCTAATACGTGAAAAGCAGTATATTTCATTAGAAATATATATATATATCATACTAAAGTAAAATTCAGTGTTAAAACTTGGACGTCTGTAATTTCTATTGCTATAAAGGTTTTTATTCTACATCAATAAAAAAACGTAATTAATAATAAATGAAATGTGTATTAACATTGAGCATACGAAATGTGCTGTAGATTTATCATATCAGTTTGTGTCAAGGAAGCCTGAACTGTGCCAGATTTATCATATTAATTCGAAGTAACTAGCAAGCTTGAACTGTATCAAAAATTTATCATATTAATTTGTGTCTAGATAGCCTGAAATGTGCTGTAGATCTATCATATCAGTTTTTGTCTAGAAAGCCTGAAATATGTCATAGATTTATCATATCAGTTTATGTCAAGGAAGCCTGAACTGTGTCTCAGATTTATCATATTAATTCGAAGTAACTAGCAAGCTTGAACTGTATCAAAAATTTATCATATTAATTTGTGTCTAGATAGCCTGAAATGTGCTGTAGATCTATCATATCAGTTTTTGTCTAGAAAGCCTGAAATATGTCATAGATTTATCATATCAATTTTTGTCTGGAAAGCCTGAAATATGTCATAGATTTATCATATCAGTTTGTGTCTAGAAAGCCTGAAATATGTCATAGATTTATCATATCAGTTTGTGTCTGGAAAGCCTGAAATATGTCATAGATTTATCATATCAGTTTGTGTCTAGAAAGCCTGAAATATGTCATAGATTTATCATATCAGTTTTTGTCTGGAAAGCCTGAAATATGTCATAGATTTATCATATCAGTTTGTGTCTAGAAAGCCTGAAATATGTCATAGATTTATCATATCAGTTTGTGTCTGGAAAGCCTGAAATATGTAATAAATTTATCATATCAGTTTGTGTCTAGAAAGCCTGAAATATGTCAGAGATTTATCATATCAGTTTGTGTCAAAAAATCCTGAAATATGTCAGAGATTTATCACATCACTTTAAGTCTACTAAGACTTATGTATTATCATTACAAGAGTATCAATATAAAGGGTTCAAACTGTTAAAATCCCTTTTTCATTTCTTGAGAGTTGTTGTAAACTAAAAATTCTATATTTAATAAATATTTCAAATTTTCTGCAATCGTCCACATCTGTGTATAATTGATCTAATGGTTAACATGCCGAGCTACGGATGAAAAGGCTCAAGGTTTAAACCGCAATATGCTATATGAAGGCGTTTTAGTCATATAAATGTATAAACAATAACCTTTTGTTCTTTGTCTGTTATTGTTAATAGAATGTAATGTTTAAAAAACGATTCTATTTATTGCGAAAACATTTCATTTAGTTCCCACAAAATGTTGCAAACATTTTGAAAATTGTACTTACTCTAAACAAATTGTTCAATACGTTCTAATATTGTTGCAAATAATTAGATCATATTATTATAGTTTTATAAATCATCCCAGAGCATTGCTCGCTTTTTCTTGTTTTTCTTAATCCTTCACGATAAAATAATGCGATAGGCATTCAAGTATTCAAGCATTTCATTAAAATCTTAGCAATGGGATTTTCATCAATTTGTCCAAGGTTATCAAAACAAGTTTTTAAGTCCTGTACGAATACACTTAGGTGGTTTATTAAATAATAAACATTTCAGTGAATCTATTTACAAAATTTGCTCTTTCTTAATATGTATCAATTTATTTAGCAATATTGCTGCAGACCGCTGTAGGCGAGATGGTGTAGCTGTGTGTTTCGTTGTTATGGATCATGACGTAGTGACAAGAAACGACTTCGAAGGTGAGGCGTATCTTCAATTACAAAGAATTCCTGGAGTGGATGGGCAATATGTAAAAGACCCAGCAACAACAGAGTTGTCGCTGATGCAACCGAGAGAAAAAAGTACGTGTATTTTTTTTATTGCGATTAACTGAACCTTTAATGGAGCGTTGTATTGATAGTCAATAAATATTTGCGACTACCGCTTTTCCTCATAAGGTTAAAAAAGTTTTTAAACTAAATTCACCTACACAAATTGCTTTATCTATAATATTTTAATCATCATCAAATGCACAGCGCTCGTCTTTATGTAAACTGAAGAAACAACACCAATTTTTATTTCTTTTTTTTTTACATACACTGAAAATCCCTTATTTTGAACACCATTTTATAACTCCTTCTACAGTTTAGCCCCCCCCCCCAGTGGCACAGCGGTATGTCTGTGGACTTACAAC
>NW_013667710.1:63291-70241 GCF_000517525.1 Limulus polyphemus
AACGCTACAAACCGGGTTTCGATACCCGTGGTGGCCAGAGCACAGATAAACCATTGTGTAGCTTTGTGCTTAACTACAAACAAACTCTACGGTTTTATATACCTACCACTAGATCAGTGGTAAGTTTATTGACTTACGACGCTAAAATCCTGACAGAGTGTAGGTAACCCATTGTGTAGCTTTGTGCTTAACTACAAACAAACAAATTCTACGGTTTTATATACCTACCACTAGATCAGTGGTAAGTTTATTGACTTACGACGCTAAAATCCTGACAGAGTGCAGGTAACCCATTGTGTAGCTTTGCACTAAACAACAACAACAACCATTTTACATAGCATATTCTCATTTAACACATGCATGACATAAAGGTATTTGAGGGTAGCTCTCCAGGTATCGTACTGCAATTCAGTATGGCGTTTGAAATAATATCTACCTCGGGATGTGCTCATTATCTATGGAATTATGTTATATTGTATACCTGTTAGTAACATTTAAAAACTACATTTACGAGCTTTGTCAAGTTGTATTTTAGATTTGCTTAGAGTTAACCGATTTATACGTTTGAATATACGACAAGATATTTCATATTTCAGTCTTATTTATTGCACAATATGCATAAAAACTGTTCTTTAATTTGTTATTTAAACTCATGCAAAAGAAATCCATGAAAGTACAAGACTGCTAAGTCACTGAGAGTATAACTCACTTGTCAATTTCTGTTCACCATGAAGGCTTAGGATCTTTTTAGACAACCAAATATACAAACGTCACTTAAAGATTCATTTCAAAACCGCCAAGCAAAAAATATTTTTTTTTTCCGTAGCGGCCATTTTTAAGTACACTATTTTATTCTTAATGCATTAGAATCAACCATAATTAAAATTACTGTAATGAACAACTTGCGATGCATGTAAGTGTAGAATTATATTGGTGACTGAAAACGTTCCAAAAGTAGTATTTTCCCAAATTCTCATTAGCAATGCAATCCCCCCTAAAAAAAAAATGGATTTAAGGGTTCCAGTTTTTGGAATTCACAACTTTTAAGAGAGCGGCATCGTCGTTTCTTGTACATTAATTTTGAAACTTCTCTTTTCAGATGAAATCATCAACGCCTTAGAGGTTCGAACCTGGGATAAAACAGCTCAAGAATTTGCCAAGGAACAACGTGGTAAACGACCTTAATGACACGAAGATATTATCCCCACTTTGAACAGCAGTTCCCTAATCTTGTCCTTGGATATCTGTATATCACTTACGTCAGCTGAGACAGCAATTTCTTCTCTCTTTGCCAATCTCATATTTCTCCACCTATCTTTCAATGTGCCTCTTGGAGATTATAAACTGTGTTTCCACTATGTGTACCTCGATTTTATGGCCATACATGTACAAGATCTGATTTGAACTGAGTGTAACCTAATACAAAATTCAATAGAAAACAAATATATTTGCTAACAATATTACTTTTGAACTTGAAACACGTATTTATATTAATTGTCGTACACTTCTGGAATCATTCCTTCAAATTATCAGAATAACTTTTATTAAAGAAAAATTATGAGTTGTATATCATAGCTGGAAAAGTCTTAGTGTAAACTTGATATATCTTGATATTAATGTTTCATATGATATGCTTTATTCTAAATTCATTTTATGAACAATTTATGCATGCTTAATGTTCTGGTAATGTAATTAGTATTTTCCATATGTTACTAAGGATTCTTACATTTGGGGTAAAAATGTTGAGGTTTAATTGCTATTTATTCCTAGTTTAATTGTCTGTTTTATGCTATTTATTATTTTGTTATGAAAAGTCACTTTAACTGATATATAAGCAAACTATTCTTTTGTTGTTTTTTTTCATTTTTGCTTATTATACTAAATCAGCCAAACTTATTCTAATATGTTGGAGATAGACCATTTTCTTGCTTAGCTGATATTATTTTGATTCAGCAAAGATGACTAAATGAATCTTATAATTAGTAGTATCTGTTGGGCTTTTTTCGAAACTGTTTTTCCAAGCCAAAAAAAAATATATTTTCTACCACTTCGTTTGAATAAACATTGTGAAGTAACATAATGTAAACATTTTGTATAATGTGAACAACAAGTATGTAAAAGTAGGAAATTTGAAAATATGGTGTGATATGCATGAACTATTGTCTATTGTGTATTTAAGTAAATAAAAGTATTGTAATTTACATTGCTGTAATGCTGTAACATACTTAAACTAATTAAAACTAGCCTGAAGAGGAGTAAAACAGAATTTTAACGTAATAATAACCATTGTATTAAGAATCACATTCGCTTAATATCAGATATTACTGGATACAGCTGAATATTATATTTAGTATGACCAGATTCTCGTACTTAAACGTTTATTTCATAATATGTTATTGAAATATATATATATGCATACATACATACATTTATATATATTCCTGAGATTATCATTGAGTTTAGCGTTTGTTTGTTTCTTCTGATACCCAAATAAAGCTACTCAAGGGTTATCTGCACTAGCCATCCCTAATTTTAAATTGATAGACTGGTGGCCAGTCAACAGCACCAACCTTCAACTTTTGAGCTACTCTAATTGAATAGTGGGATTTATCTGTAACTCTTATAGAATACACACAGCCTCAAAGTGCGAAGGACGATTTTGCGGTAAATGTACGTGAATTATGGCCCCTCGGATTCACAGTAGGGAACGCTGGAAATTAGGCCACGCCTATACATCGCAATATAGCGTCCACTTTTGATCTTTCATTACAAAAATGCATAGACTTAACATTACAAAGCTTTTCCATAAAACTAACACAAGTTAAATAACACAGATAGTTTTTAAAGGTGCTTATCAAAGGTTTCCTCCAATGAATAAAGACCACAAAATACATAGAACCACACCACGAAAGGAATTTAGGAATAAACTGTGTTTTCACCCTTTCACAAGTTAGCGTAGTTGGAGGCGGTCAAAGTCAGCAAGAAGTCGCCAAATAATTTGCTGTTCGCAATGAATGGATTGACAATGTAGTTCGTTTCACGTCGTAAAACAACAACTTATGCACGTCCTGTGCGCCCGAAAACTATAAAACTGACTCATTTTGATAAAGGTAATCTTTTTCTCTTTGTTTCATGTATTTATTTATATAATGAAATGGTATCATTCCGGAGTGGGTATCTATTTAATAACTGGTAGGCTGTTTACAGTTCTGGTCAGTTTATTTGGTTGGACTATCTATTGCTGTAATAACAACATGACACTGCCTAGCATATAATATACAAGATGTCTGGAAGTATTTTGTTCGGTTGTAGCCCATTCGTATGGAAGTTTGAGGATAAATTTGTTCATTTACTGCGGTAAAGTATAAATATGACAAATGTATCATTCATAATGATCTTAAAGATCCAGTAGCTGTACTGGCGAAAGAAAATGACTGAAGTCATTAATATTTTCTCTGAACTAATTTTGGATTACACGACCAAATTGGATCATTGAATTATCATCTCAGCTTTGTCTATCATGGAAATAGCAGCATTGTGGGGTGGAAATGATATATAACAAACCCTTTGGTTGCAAGTCGCCTTCCTAAGGAAATTAAAGGGTATAAACTCTGCTACAAAAAAACATTATTCTCTCATCCGGCACTGTTGAAACAGCACGAGCAGGATGAAATGCACCATTTCGCTTACTATATATTTTTACTAACAATACAGAAGAGAGTAAGCCCGACTCATTAGATCACAACACTTTATTGCAATCATTCATAATCCACATCTAAGTGAAACCGTGCTTTTCTGTTTACATATGAGATAAATGGTTTTCGAACTCATTGCAGTTGCATACAATTAGTTTTGTAATGACAGTTACATGTTATAATGAGAGATAGTCCAATCCTGACAACTGTTGAAAGAATCGATCTACGATATGATGGCTGTGGGAGTTTATAAGCTAGTCCAGTGTTGTTTTTTCCCAGCGCTTAGTGACAACAGCGTTTTTTTTAGTGGCAAAGATATAGTACAAATTGTCTTGCAGAGGTGGCTATAATATGACCACGTCTTTGCATTTATAGAACTCAATAAATCTCCTGAAACTTCACATGATCTTTTTTTTTTTTGCACATACTAATAAATTAAACGATATACCAGTATCTCTGTGTGCACGTGTGTACGTTACTAACAAAATGGCCAGTCAGATTGAATTATTTGCGTTGAAAACTTAAAACTTTTCTCCCATCAGGGTTACAAAATGTTAGAAATTAGCAAATTAGTAACACATGAAACTAAAGTGCTAGTCTTGATTTTACCTTATATTTCTGGAAAAAGAGTTGTACTAAAAACAACGACTCAATTCTATTTAAATATGACATTCATTTGCGTTCACTTAATAACTTATGCACTTCGACAGATGCTGAGAACCAGTTCTATATAGTTATATAAAAATATTATGTGATTCGTGTTACGTTAGTATTAAATAGCTCAATACTTTTATTTTATTTATACGGGAGATATAATCACTTTTTAATTTAATCTAGATTACATAAGTATATATAATTTGTATCGCAACTTGAAACAAAACAATTTACGATTTTGAAAACTGCTGATGAGGATGAATTCTGATAACAAATCATTCAGAATGGCCTGGTAAAAACAAGTCATTCAGATGGAAAAATTAATAGATATCTTAAACGCATGAATGCACAAATCATTTATCATTTGAATTTTTATTTGATTTTCATCCCAGTAATAACCTAAGGCAATCTGATGCCTGTTCGTTTCAAAGTACCATTTATTCACTGTTGTGTGGTTTCCATGAATACATTTTCGTAGTCTATTAACATGCTCTTTCAACCAATTTCGGGACAAAATGGGGTGAAAAAAAAGAGAAATAAAATTTTAATGCTTCAGCAACATTAAACATCAATAATAACGGATACATTTCATTTACTGTAGACATGAGTAAAATGAGCTTGAAGCACGCATATTTACATTTTCGTAACGAAATTATGATCCTTTAAAAATAAAGTAGTCACGAACCCTAAATCGTCAACTTAAAAGGAGAATATTTTATGTTGACTATAAAAAGGTTAATAAACGTTATATATATAGATTTTTTTCAGCGCATTAATAAAATTAGTATTAATATTTTATTACAACTCGCTCTTTATCTTTCTGCTTCATGTATAAATATTAACTGTTTTATGTTGTTTGATCTTCCTACAGTTCTTTTCGTCAGTTTTTTATTCTTCTTTTATTTAGTTTAATGCAAATGTATTTCTTTGCGTTTCATCGTAGTTTTTATTATAATCTATTTTCGACAGTTTTTGTCACAACTTGTTTTTAAAGCTGTTATCGCTTACTTTTGTCATTTTTATGAGCTTTTGCCAATTGTAAGTAACTCTTAACAATTCATTCTTGAGGACTACTTTCTTGTGTGCTTTCTTCCTATTTAAATTCGAAAATGTATTTCGCCGTTAATTATCGACTGTTTGCCTATTGCTCTGTTTGCCAATCAAGTTCCCAATTTTTTCATTTTAACTAAGACTGAGATTAAACTAGACACTTACAACCAGGAAGTTAATCATGATGGATTATTTGTTCAAACATCACACCGAAACCGAATTCATCCTCTCGATTGAACGGCAGTCTATTGTATCAAACCTGTCACCTGAACCGTCACGCTCCAACAAACCCGAATTCTTTCTAGCACATTTATTCGTTGTATAGATTTTGTTATACAGGGATTCTCTCAAATTCAATCACACGAAACAGGAAAGGATACAAACTTCGTCAATGCAGGTACAGAAGCTTAGGTAAAATGGAATCAGTGGCCTACCTAAGGTATGGCAGGTACGGCACGTGCCCTGGGCGCCACTTGAAGGGGGCGCCACTGAGCAGTTTCTATTAAAGTCAGACAAGCCATCCTCGAACAGTGAAAAAAGAGTTTTCTTCAGATGTGTGATCTGTCTTTGATTATCATAGGTGAGAAGCACTTATATACATTATTAGGTAAAAAGATAGTGCTGGGAACAACATGACCACATACAATGATGATCACGTTTTTTGAAATCATTATAGCTCTCTATGTGTTCTCCTCTCGTTCAACACAGCGCTGGGAAAAACTCAAAAACGCCGTACATGTGGTTGTTACGTCGCAGTCCGAAACCAGGTGGAGTGAAAGGACAGAAGCAGTGAAGCCCGTCAACAAGTACCTTGAGGAGATACTTCAAGTTCTCCAGAACATGCTAGACAATGAAAACGAGACCAGTAAAATAAGAAGTGACGCAAAGCTGTATAACCGCATTTTGAGTTACGATTTTGTGACTTTGCTAAGATTTTGAAACAAAGTACTCACTCGCATTGACCGTATTCAAAAGAGGCTGCAGGATCCTAACACGAACTTCCACGATACTGCCCTGGATTTGAAAACCCTCCGAGATCATTTTGATGATGAAAGAGAAGTGTTGGTAAGTGAGCCATTCGAAGGTGGACTCGGTCTCTGTCAAGAATGGAATATTGAAGTTGAAAGACGTCAGAGACGAAAGAAACGAATGGCTGATGAGAACTCGAGAGACGCTGGGTAAAAAGCCAAGGAGGAAATGGAAAAATTCGTGAAGGGAACACTCGACTGTCTTCATAGAGAAATGGATGAAAGGTTTGATCATTTGCACGACACTGATGCCAAGTTTGGGTTCCTTTTCGATGTCGAGGGACTGTGTTACGGTGCCGACAGTAACGACCTAAAGAAGAAGTGCAAAACATTGAGCGAATTGCATAGCTCTGATGTTGGTGGACAGCAGCGAAATGAAGAAATTTTGGATTACAGAATGTTGCTATCACGTCGGGCCAACATGAAAAAATCAAGACCTGGAGAGCTTCTCGAATTTACTGTTCAGTATGGAAATGAGAACATCTTCCCCAATTTTCGCATTGCTATTCAGATAATGCTAACC
>NW_013667710.1:70440-75714 GCF_000517525.1 Limulus polyphemus
TATTTGAGAGCATCCATGGGTCAAGGCAGACTCTGTGATCCTGCTCTGCTGAGTGTAGAAAGAAAAGAAACTGGAAAAAACTGACTTTGAGCACATCATAGACCAATTTGCATCAGTGAAAACAAGGAACGTGCAGTTATAATTTTCATGTAGTGCCATAATTTGTTAATTAAAAGATTAACGAGCTTGACTTGTATTTTTGAGCTGATATTATGGTAAAGTTATCTAAAAGATGGCTGTCAGATGTTTGGACAGGGGCGTAATTTCAGTGCTTGCTATAGGCGCTATTTTATGTAGATACGCCTCTGAATTTGAATTACTATAGGATTTTGCTTTTCATTTTCATGCAGAAAATACATGTAAGACATTCTTTCGCAACGCCACCAGAATTGTCAGATCTTCTGTTACCCTTTTCACACCTTACTAGGCTCAGTCATAATACTCTAGACTGAAAACGAACATCACATACCAGTTATTTTAACTTCTACATGCTTTTTATATTCTGATGAACATTTCTCCGACCGATTCCTATATAAACGTATCCTCGAGTTCATCGAGATTTTTCAAGTTAAAACTTTCAATTAATACACTTAAGTTTATCAAAATGTATTTTTTAATTTTACACCTCAGCGCATAACATCCAAAACTAGCAACCAGAAAAATCAAGTAGTTTCTGAAAGATGTTACAAGTCTACGATAATCCTGAAGTAGTGTTATGATATTTGACTTTCTCTTCCACTAACATCTATACTCAAATTTCTTTCTACCATTAGAAATATCAAATTTTTGTCTCGAGGTGCCATCTTTCTTCTTTCTAGCTGTGGGATTTTTCAACAGTCCCAATTCTTGTTAGAACGTTTTAAACGGTTTCAAGTTATTTCTAGCATTACCCAGTTCTAGAATCCAGTGTGTTCTGTTCTCTTCAGATTTTAATCTCCTTAATCATCCTTTCAAAACTATTTCATAATTTTTTGGGCGGTTTATTTTGGTTTTTGTTCATATCTTTCCTAACTTCATTCTAACCATATTTGATTTTGTTGATTTTTAATTTCTTTCTTTTCTTTTGTTTTAGTTTTCGCTCCAGGTTTCTTCCTATAATTAATTATTTTTACTGTTATCTTTTTTTGGCTTAATTACTTCCTTGTTCTGGCTATGAAGAGAGTTTTATACGCACATTTCTGCCACAATCAAAGCAAAAGAGTTAACAAATCAAGCGAGTTATTACAACAGTCGCTCAGTTGTAAAGCAGGAAATAATAGGTACGCTATATACAATTTATATCTTAATTCCAAAAAACATTGTAGGTATTTCATTGGAGTTTTACTTGTGGTTAAGAAATAGAGGATAAACGATAACGAATTAATCTTAGCTTGTAAAAAAAAGTAGGTACTTGTGCACAAGACAACTTCTTATAAAATTTGAAAAAATGTTAAATTTCTTAATTATTATTATTTTACATGAGCAATATTATAATATAAATGCATCATTGTATATAAAATATCCACATTATAAATTATCACGTCTTAATCCCCAGACACATCAAATTTTGGGTTGGAAAATCACGTTTTTGATATTTTGTTTCATATTTGGCAAAACTTTCTCTAAACATCCCTCTATTTTCCTGATATAGGAAGAAACTAACGTGTTATTTTCTTTAATGACACAGTTAATATACAATTATTCGTGGATGTTCACTGAAATCCTGTAAATGGTTTTCTTTCATGCTGGGTCGGTACTTTTGTCACAAGAAGGTTCAAGAGGTGCCTTTGGAGACAAGTGTTTTCTTTCTTGCGACATCGACATCGGTAGAACAAAAAGAAAGAAGAGAACAAGGAACAGCACCTTTGGTTAGTAACATTGTACGTAAAATATATGTTAGAATGGAAATACAATCATTCTTCTTTCAGCAAACGTTCTACAGCGACATATTTCTATGCTTAGAAAAATAGGACAAAAACAGTGAACATTTTTAATACACTTAATGTTTATCATTATGAATAAATAACGTTCTTTTCTTGTTACTTTTTCTGTTCGAAAATTTCAATACGATATCACCTATTAAAACAAGGCTTACTGGCTGTTTTTCTCGTCTTTTATAGATAGTCTATTTTTGATACCAATAATTAATAGGAAACAAAAAAAGGGAGGAAAACCAACCTATGCAAAATTTAAAACATAATTTTAGTCTATATATATATTGTTCAGTTTATGTCATATGCGAACAATAAGTAATGAATGGTTATGAATTTAGTAAGCTGATAAATTATTGTATTATTGCACTTACAACTGAACAGATTTGGTGCAGTGATATGTACACTAATGTGCACTATGATGGAATTACTATTATATATCTATTTTAATATCGATGTTTGTTTAAGTTAAATTTATATTTAGAAATGTACATAATTCATACTGATAAATCTGTATTGTGAAATTCCCGCCTATTCACTAAAATTGTAGAAACTTCTCGAGTATAAGAATCAACAATATATGTGTTTACGTAAACATTAGTGTAGCGTTTGTATTGTTGTTAAGTTGAAATTTTGAGAAACTATTCTCACGCCTATAAATATAACCAACGCGACGCGCCAAAAGACAGTACATATTATTGGTTTACTATAAACCTCGAAAGTTATAACTGTGATTGTTATAACGCTTATTAATCGGGAATTTCAGATATTTGACCAGGAACATTTATAGATTTCGAATAGCACAAACCACTTAACTTTAGCGGATTTACATCGGACATTAGTATTTTTACCAAAACATTATGTAACTTTAGCGGTGGATAACTCGGCGTGTGTGGCCGGCGAAGAACAAAGCTATCTAGCTCCCTGTTAAGTAAATTGTGTCTACATCAACCCAAAATTAATTCGCTCATTGTGAACTCTCGATAAGACATCAAGGAAGTTCCAGACCAGATAGAGGACTAAGTATTGTTTGTAAGTTTGTAAAACTTTTGTACATAGATCATTATTTGTAATAACTGTTATTGTAAATTGTTATTGTTTGTACATTAAAATATATTTGTATTAATAGAACTTTTTATCAGTCTTTTTGACAAGTATCATAAATTGGGTACATCTCGAGATTTATTTAATTTTTAAATCTAAATTATCATTTACCTCAGTTTCAGGATATAAGAAATTATAATACGTAACAATAAACATACAGTGATTAAGCTAATAAATCACATCAATTTCGTAACATATGCGCCATCTGTTCATGTAGTGACTGAATCACTTTTTCTTCTGTAGACACGGTATAATGATGTAAAAAAATCGATAACACCCACGCAAACCTTACTACACGATGCATATGCTAGCCGAGAAATGTATAACATATATTACAGGGAAAGTAGCTCTTATTTAAATAGAAAGAACGTGCTAGTCGTTATGAGCTACAACTGATCCACTAGGTGATTTATGAAAGTGACAGCTTCATATATATATATAAAACCCAGACAGTAGTCAAAAGTCGTTTGAAGTTTCATAAAAATGAAGGAAACTCAATTTAATACGTTTTTATTTGCATATTTAAAACTATATTGATATCAACTTTTCGTAGGTCAACTTTAATTGTAGGACATCTTGGAATATCTGGATATCAATACAACTGACTAGAACCGTTATATTTTGCGGGGATTGAATTATTAAAGAAAAGAAAATCCTACTATTTTCTTTCAGCTTATGTGTCTTATCACCTCCCACGCATTCTCAAATGCGGCATCTTCACCTACGAGCTCAAACCCTACAGGTGTTTAAATTATAAATTACGCATTAACTGTAACTCTATTTACTTCGGGTCAATTTCACAAATCAAACATTTTAGGATGAACTTTTAGCGAGATTTTGTTAAAATATAAATTTATTGTTTCTGTGCAAACTTTAATAGTTACTTTCGGTCCTCAATTATTATAATAGGTGTGTGTTTGTTTGAGAGCTAAGCCACATTGGTTCATCTGCTGTGTCCACCGCAGAGAATCGAATTCAAGATTTTAGCGTTGTAAGTCCGTACTTACCAGTGTCCACTGGGAAACTATTATAATATATGGAAGTTCGTTTTTTTTGTTTTTTTTTTAGCATTATGATACGCTGCACAGTGATTACTGATTGTAGTTATAAAACGATAAAAAACACAAGCACAGTGGCCGTCCGTTGTTTCATTAACGTTACTATGTCAGCTAGATGTCCCTAACTTAAAAGTGATATATTAACGGAGAGGAAGCTTTTCAATACTACCCACCCACTGCCAACTCTTGGGCTTCTATTTACCATTGAAAGTGGGAATGACCATTATTTTATATCACCCCATGATTAGAAGAGAGAGCATATTCGGTGACAGAATTCGAACCCATGAACGGCAGACCGGGTTTGGTTTGAATTTCGCACAAAGCTACACGAGGGCTATTTGCACTAGCCGTCCCTAATTTAACAGTGAATGACTAGGGGGAAATCAGCTACTCATCACCACCTTGGGATTACTCTTTTACCAACGAATAGTGTGATTGACAGTCACATTATAACACATTCAAGGCTCAAAGGGCAAGCATGTTTGATGGGACGGGTATTTGAACTCGCAACCCTAACCACTTGACCATGGACAGATTGGGATTAGGACACCCTAACGACTTGGCTATGCCAGACCCAATGGACGTAAATTATATTCATAATAATACTGTAATATTACGGTTACCATCTATCTTACTGTAAACTTCACTGACCGGCTTTTCAAACTATAGTATTAAATAAATGACATTAAGTAAAATACAACTGTATAATTAGTAATGATAAAGTATTGACATACTTTCTGTTTAGAGTTTTGTTTCTTAACTTATTATTTATATTCTATCGTTTCCAGCAATACCACCTTGATACTTAATATACTGAATCATTCTACTGTCTTCTATAAACTCTAAATTCAAACAAATTTAAGGTTTCGTTTTACTTCTGGGATAATCAAGGAGCAAGAACATATGAACTATGTAATTTGATTGTACACAAAACACATAGGTATCAAATATTATGCTTTATTACCATAAACATTATTTGTGAGGTTTTAAGTGAATTTCATTAACAGTTGCCCTCAACCAGGTGGTCTGAGATCATATAACTTTGAAAATCAGATTTCGATGCCCGCGGTGAACAGAGCGCTGATGGGACGTTGCGTAGTTTTGCACTTAACAGTAAAAACATTATTCGATGACGAGGAACCCACTTTGAGACTAATAATGGCTGGAGACGGCTTAAATGGGTAATGAAGAAAAACTTTAAT
>NW_013667710.1:75912-76723 GCF_000517525.1 Limulus polyphemus
AGAAGTTTCGTTAAAATCGGACCACGGGTTACCGAGTTAGCCCCGTTTATCTGGTCACTTTTATGAACATTTCTAGATGAATTTATGTACACTAGATGGCGCTACATATCGGTTTATCTATTCATTTTCCACCTGATGAATCACTTTAAGATATCTTCTATACAACAATATATGCACAACAGAAATTAAATGATGAGATGAAAATGTGTTATAACGGCGCGTAGAAAGAACAACAATAAAATGGACCTACAATATTATTGACTATTTGCAAACAGTAACTATGGTGACGAGGTAATAAAATAAAAGGCTAGTCGATAACAACCACAAATTTTTATAAACGAAAACTCTCGCCGAGCATTGGCTATTATATTATTTCCCTGTCAATGTTCCCATCTTCATTAATAGGCGTAAGATGACAAAAACAAGATCTTGAGGAATCTATCTATATACTACTAAAACTCAGATTGTTTGTTTGTTTGCTTATTTTTTCAGTCAAAAAATCATTCACACTACCGATATCGCTCTTTACGAAACTTCTTACTTCACTTTTTTGAAAAATGAAATGGTCTTACTTTTTACTCCTGATCAACTATCAACTATCGTTTCTTGAGTTCTTCATAACACGAATGGATTGAAATATTTAATTAAATTATTTCAAAATAAACCTTCATTTCGGTGCAATATTGAAATTAGCTTGAATTCTTCATAACCTCCGAAATTATTTGAAGTTTGATATTTTAAAGTAAGTTTCGCTAAAATCGGGCCACGGGTTACAAAGTTAACGCCTTTTTCGGATCACTTTTATGAAAAT
>NW_013667710.1:77723-126081 GCF_000517525.1 Limulus polyphemus
CACTAAATAAACCACGTCAGATTATTTGTGGTATTTTGAACACCATAGCCTTGATAAAGCATCACTTCTCATAGAGTAAGGTTCATTATTTCACATTTTTATAGTTAACGTGGTGTCTTAAAAAATGTGACTGAAGTATTATAATTAGTCTTTGTCGAATTCCTAATTTAAAAGTTGTAAATAACTGACAATGTAGTACTACAAGATCATTAGCACTCACCAAACAAAAGTTTAGATTTATTTAAAAACAATATTAGCAATGACTAGATATTTCAGTTTAACAGAAACAGAAAAATGCTGAAGATTAGAAAAATACAACAAATAAAGAATTTACAAAATAATATATGTGAACAGTCCATTTTATAATCATTCAGTTTTATATATATTTTTAAAACAATATGTTCTAAAAATAACTTCTAAACAAGAAATTTGATTTCCTGTTATTACAACTTGGAAATAATTGATAAAAGTATTAAAAGAACAAAAATGGAATAAACAGCAATATGTTTAAACTAACAATGGAAAACTTGAGAATACACGTATACAGTGCATTGTCAGGTCTATAGTCAGTATGTTTGAATCACTTTATGCTTGTTGATGTATTTATTTATATTTCACCAAGACAGATATGTTCCCATACAACATAAAGCCTAGAAATGCTGCAAATATTTCATGCCTTACCAAGCATACAAACTTTTGCCTTTAAATATAATTTTCATGTAAGTATGCTTTGGTATTCAAACATTGAAACATTATTTAGATTTATAATAAACTGGCAAGAGATTTTACATTAAAAAAAAAATTAGTGACTTGGAAAGCAAAACAGTGTTTTAATAATGGCACATGTAGTTTGTACATTTAATAGTTAAATTCAAATTTTTATACTTGTATTTATGGCAATGTTCTTAAGCCTATGTACTGCCATCCATAATTTTGACCAGGGAAAGGTAGCCAATCAGAAACATCCTGACACTCACCATTCAAGCTAAGAGAATGATTGTCACTCTTAAAAATGTAAACAAAGCTTAAAATTTCATGGAATATTCTATATCATCACACTGATTCAAACACGGTTAAATATCCAGATATCATCCACAGGACTAGCTTGTATCCCCAAATATATATTTTAACATATACAAAAAAAAAGTTGTTTTCTGTTTTTATTTGGTAGCGACTTCATTGTGTTTATGTATGTTTCTGTATACTATTTTATGGATTAAAAATGATAACATTATGACAGATATGGTAGTAATAGACTGGATAAACTATCATGAGATTCTATTGTAAAAACTAGCCGGTTTACTCTCAAACTATACAAAAACTGTATCTTTTGAAGCTATGAAAAAAACAATGGGTTTTTCACTTAAAAAATGGTTGTATTCCCAAGAACTTTTTTCACACAATAAAACAAAAATATATATAGAAAGAAATGAAATAATATGGAAATATAGATATAACAAATTATAAAAATCCAACCCCTTGACTAAAAATACAAAAAAAAAGGCAAAGGTTCCAGCAGAATGATCTAGACATCATGGCTTTTTGAGTCTTATGTATAAATTAGTTTTCTAATAAAAAGAAAAATAGTTCACTCAATATCACAAGCACAAACATAACAAATGAAATGATATTTGAAAAAGGGAAACCAAAATTAGCAAAGATACATATTTTGAGAACTTATGAAAATTAAATCTTCTACACTTCCATGGCTCATGTTCATTGGCCTAAATATCTGAGAATTGTTTTGTAAAGAACTAGTTGACCCAATCACATTTCACAATACAAAATACTAGTACATAATTCATTCCAGTTTAACAAACTAGCACATCCTGCCTCCTCCTGTCAGACAAGAGGCTTCTCTGCATTCATTGCAGTTATGCTAAGTAACTTTTGGAATTTTGTCTATCATTATCACTAATGAGAAATGTTAGAGTTTAACTTATACTGTTCAAATATTTGTGTACGTAAACAATATACAAGCATGCATAGAATGTGTGATTTTGAAATGGAATATAATGATAATATATAATTATAGGGCCATATCTTAGTCTTAAGCATATCTAAAAATCAAACCATAATAATTACTTAACTAGAAACTGAAGATTTTCAATGACAATTTTGAATAAATGAATAATTCAGTATTTGAAAGACATTGTTTTTAAAATAAGTAAATGAAAAAGATATTACTGATTCATAGTACTAACAATTCAAATGGAAAACAAAATATGTAATGTATTATCACAGAGCAAATACCAAAGTTACCATGATTAACTGGCATCATAAACAAAAAGTATAATTTTTTATTTGTTGGATACTTCCTGATATAATCTTTGACAACATTTTTTAAGTTCCATACCATGTAAAAGTTATTCAATTTTAAGACATATATATATATATATATATATAACTATTTTTGACTGGCTAGTCTCCTAAAAGATTGGCATCTTCCTTTGTTTATGTTGCTTCCAGAAGTTTGTCGTCATCATCTTCTTCTTCACCCTGATAAGGACTAACTGCAGGGTTTGTATTTCCAGGAAGATCCACTTCAATAGGAAAGATATTTGCTGTTTTCATTACAGCATGAGAATCATTATGGTAGTTTGACAATGCTGAAACAAGACGTTGTAGCTGGAAGACTATGTCTTGAACTGAAACAATAATAGATGAGCTTTTTTACAAATTTAAACACTGTTATTACACAGTTTAAAAATAGATATCTGTCTTTTCTGTAGTCAGCCTTATTTGTGCCATTAATGAATGTATAATATTCAAATATTTCTAGTCAAGTGTAGTCTTTGCTCCTTAAGGAATTCATTTCTGATGGAAATGACAAAATACTAAAAGATAAAAAGGAGTTTTCACTAGATGATTAAAAAATTATAATTATATTTAATTTTTTGAGATATTTCAAAAAGTATTTATCATTCTTTAAAGATATGTATACAAAATGTACATGTATTATTCAAAGCTTTTAATAACTCCAAACAATAACATGGACCTTCAATATTCAAGTATTATTACTTCTATCACTGTAGAATTGTAGGATTGTTACTTCTATTATTGTAGGCTCACTGTAGTTTTTGGTACTGAAAATAAGAAAATAAATTTTATCATTTGACATAATTTTGTGTTATTTTCAAAGCAAAACGTTACTATTGATGACTCAAAAACAGAAGCAGAAAACCTGTCACGGTGCAGCACTGTGGACATACCATGTTTCTGATCCAGAAGTTCGAGCTTGACAAGAACATCAGATCTGAGTTTGGCAAACCTAGCTCTTGCATCTTGTCTACACCGTAGAACTAGCCTGCAAATAAAAAAATGCAATTTTACTGATAAATGAAGATCAGTAACTACATGTAACCAAGGCCATGCAAAAGATTTGTTATTCAATACAGGACTTACTTGCAAACTAAGTAGCCAACCACACTAACCTACCATTGAATACATACACTACAGTTAAACTTGGTTATTTGCCTACTGTAAAAAAGTGGATTAAGGTACAAATTATAAAATTAACTATCAAAAATATAACACAAGTTTTACTTTTCTTCACATTTTTGAAAATTCTAGACACTCTATGGAAGTTTTGGTCACCAAAAAATGAGTTCATGTTTCTGTATGACAATGATACACAGTAGAATCCATTTCACAATGTTATATATGAAATGCACTTTTAGTTAAGTCTTATCAGTGCTCATCAGGTTTAATGAGAAGTAACTAGCAACATATGCTGTATTTGGAATACATTGAATTAAGCTTACATGTAAGAAAAGAAGGATATACAGGGTTTAACAAAAAACTAATTCTATGCAGAAGATCTTGTGTATGTTTTCACAAATGCGCCACTGGTTTTGTTATATCCAGTGTTTAGTGAATGAAATTTTGCACAGTACTCAAATGTCAAAATGTTTTAAACAATCTATCATTCTAAATGTTAAAAAAAAACAAATTAAATATTGTTTGGTCACTTTAATATGCAATTTTGAGGTGCATCTCGAATGATATAAATTTAATGCTTAGGGAAGGAGAAAAGTTCCATATAAATAACTGTTATCTTTATAATATCAAAAACCAAATCATTATATGGTTAATAATTGTTTTAATCATTTATTTAAAAACATCTTAACTGACCATATGATGACATATATACTTGCATTGAGTATTGAATCATTTCTTGAATTTTAGAATCTTGGCCAACCATATGTGTGTATCCATGAATCAACTTTCATCATACACAAACTGCTCTAGATCAATATCTACAAAAGATATAATTACGGCTACAGCCTGCTTGATTGTTGTTTACTGAACTGTATGTTTCAGTCAAGTCTTTGTATTATCTTACAAATATTCACCTGTACTCATAATTCCCAGTCTCAGTTCTGTATAGAGGTTCTTCAAGTGTTTGATAGGCATATTCTTCCCCATCCATTTCCTTCACTTTAAGACAATATGACTACAAATGGAAAAGATACCACATGACTTAACTAAAAACTATTATTATCAAACTTACCAAATTATTCTATTCTTTACTAAAGTGAATATTGTAAGCTTTATGTAATAATTTACAAGGAACAACTAGTAATGAGAAAATTCAGTAGAACAGTAGTTTTGTTGTTATAAACTTTAAAAAGTTAACAAGTACATATATATAACTATTCTGCTAGAGAGATTACAATATTCACTTGAGAAGTCACTGATCAGCCTGCTGTGAATGAACCATACATACCACAGAGGACCAAGTCATTATTTAGTTAAATCTGCTCAGTATTACATGAGTCATAAAGAATATCATACAGATGGAAGTCTAAACTACGTCAAACAAATAAGGTCACATTATTTGAAAAATGGTAATTAAGATGCTAGAAATGAAATGAACATTTCAAAAGTACCTGATTGATTATTAAATCTTAAAAACTTGTTACTAATAAGTTTGTTTAAAAGGGAAGATTATGAATTATAAAAACAAATAATAAATGTTAATCCTCTTTTAACCCAAAAAATAAATTGTTTTTTCAATCTTTTCTGGTAATTTTTTTCATTCCACACTATACCTAGCTTTATGACAATTATGATTACTTTTCAGCAATAATGTTCAGTTTTTCAAACATTCAAGCCACATAAAAGAATTTTTAAGTTAAATAAAATTTTCAATCATAGCTTTTTGCACTTTGTTTGATGTTTACTAGATTGTATAAGTACTGAACAGAAGTTAATTAGTTTTCTATAGCATATCTACAGTGAATATCAGCACTTTGGAAAGGTACACATTTTTACATAAAATTTTCATATCTCAGCTTAACATATGAAGCAAGTATATTTATTTATGTACTCCCATATACTGCATAGGTTAAGGTAATAAATACAACCTAGTCAGCTTCTCTTTGTTCTAACTCTGTAACCAAAGAATATTTGAAGAGAAGAAAGAGAACTAAAACTAAATGTGGATGAAATTTTTTAGTCCTAGAGTTACTTATGGAATCCAGACTCCGTTTGGTTCTTTAAACTATTCATGCATAAAATTGCTCATAGATCAATAACTTTGTTGATTACAGGGTCCCTAATAACAAATGGGTCACATAGATAAATTCAAGCAAAAATAATATCTATATTGCAAATAATTTCACTAATTATTGCTGGGGTTTTCTATGCATTTTACATACATAGTGACTAATTTCACACAATGTTTTTGATCAGTTTTTTATACCACGTATTGTAACAATCAAAATCTAACTACTCAGTATGATGCAACATATAGACTCCACCGCTAATGAACAACATGACAACAAGTTAGTAACTTGAGGGTCAGTTCCCTTGTATAATGTGAAAGTGGAGAAGAGCTTCTCAAATTTTTACTGTAAATTTAGACTCCACCAGTAATGAACAACATGACAACAAGTTAGTAACTTGATGGTCAGTTCCCTTGTATAATGTGAAAGTGGAGAAGAGCTTCTCAAATTTTTACTGTAAATTATTTAGACTCCACCAGTAATGAACAACATGACAACAAGTTAGTAGCTTGAGGGTCAGTTCCCTTGTATAATGTAAAAGTGGAGAAGAGCTTCTCAAATTTTTACTGTAAATTTAGACTCTACCATTAATGAACAACATGACAACAAGTTAGTAACTTGAGGGTCAGTTCCCTTGTATAATGTGAAAGTGGAGAAGAGCTTCTCAAATTTTTACTGTAAATTATTTAGACTCCACCAGTAACGAACAACATGACAACAAGTTAGTAGCTTGAAGGTCATTTCCCTTGTATAATGTGAAAGTGGAGAATAGTTTCTCTAATTTTTACTGTAAATTTAGACTCCACCAGTAATGAACAACATGACAAGTTAGTGTACTTGAGGGTCAGTTCCCTTGTATAATGTGAAAGTGGAGAACAGCTTCTCAAATTTTGACTGTAAATGTAGACTCCACCAGTAATGAACAACATGACAACAAGTTAGTGTACTTGAAGGTCAGTTCCCTTGTATAATGTGAAAGTGGAGAACAGCTTCTCAAATTTTGACTGTAAATTTAGACTCCACCAGTAATGAACAACATAACAACAAGTTAGTGTACTTGAGGGTCAGTTCCCTTGTATAATGTGAAAGTGGAGAAGAGCTTCTCAAACTTTTACTGTAAATTTACAAAGTGAGAACAATTCTATGTTGTCAGTTTATACCACAGTTGTATTTAGTTACGGTGATAATAAATCACTGTAAAACATGTTTTAGAACTAGAACAACAAAACATGCATTACTTTCAATGATAAATAAATATCTTGGCTGAAAATCATGACTGATATACACATATATTTGTAAAAGGAAAGCTCAACTTGTTCCTAGGTTCTGTAAAATGTTGCCTTCACATTTCTGGATGTTTTTGAAACATAAGCTGGTACATGTTAAACAACAGACCACTGCCTAGTAGCATTCCTCACACAACTCAGGACATTTATTGCTGCACTTTAAATTTACATATACTTATTTATTGTTTTACAGTTAGTGAAAATTTGGTCTAATTCTCCAAATTATACTTGAACAGTTTTTAACTCCTAAAATCAAATTACAAAAAACTTTGCTCATCATTTAAACTATTAATTAATGCAATAATGGTAACAAAAGTACAAAGAAATTGTTTAAAAATACTTCAAGAATTAATTAATAGTTATTAGTGTTATAAAGTTTTAATGAATTTACATTTCATGCCTTTAGATTATTGAATCTTATGCATAACCTTTTCTTTTGCCTTTTAATAAATATTTTATATTGATTGGCCAAGAATAAAAGCATCTACTTTTATTGATATGTATTTAACCAAAAAATGAAGCACTGTTCCTACACTGATATTTTTCCTCAGACATTTTCAACAGTAATCTAGACTTCTTCTTTTGGTGTATCATAAACACAACATATTATTAAATGACCTAAGCAAGTTCTGACAAGGAGGGTATGCTGAGGCAAGTTATTACTAGTTAAAGTACATTTAAGGATACAATAAGAAGCTAGAAGTTAAAGAACTTTCCTTCTTTAATGATGGCTATAATGATGGCTATAAACACAGCTCCTACAGCTGTAAGTGCACTATGCTATTCTAGCTTGGGTTTGACTAATCAGCTATACTTACAATGGTATTATTATTATTGTGTTGTACTTGTTTATACAAACATTTATAATCATTTTAATATTCCAATTATAAATAAACATTATGCTCTCAAATGGTTATACTTCAATACATATATAAATATCAAAATATTAAAGTATCTGTCCAATATCAGAAAATCAGTTGTTTTTTTAAATGAATTAATGCTTTCAAATGGAAATGTTAATAACAATGATGTTTAACATCTATGAAAAAAACACTAAGTGTGGTGTTATATGTAATTGTGCTACAACATCTACAATAAATTAATAGGTATAGAAAGTGATATTTAACACTAATATACTTCCTTAATAGTTTTCTGTCATATTTAATGACTGATTACCATTGCTCTTCCTACAAATTTTGAGTTCATACTAAAACAGTTTCAATAATTCTGCACCAAGCATACACACACACAGAAACATAATTTTTAAAACCTAAAAAAAAGTAAGATCTTATTTATGTCAAACAATTTGTTGCAACTAATACATATTTGTGTACAGATTTACAAAAACAACCATATTTGTGACAATATCAATGAAAAAGGCCTCACATATACAAGCTGATCATAAAGAAGTAAAAAGAAAACTAGCTTTTGTTTGATTACTTAGAATCAATCGACATCAATATTATGACTGATCTTACACAATTAAAATAACAGTTGTTTATGTTACAGTTTGCTTCTCATATCAATTAACTAAAACCAACTATTCACTTCAGCTCACTTCAACCTAACAATACAATTCATTATTGTTTCATAAGAATATGTTAGTCATTTAACTAGCTTCTATCACCTGTTCAGGCAGACCCTATTTACTTAATGCATTTCTACTGCTACTTGTCAAAACAAGCTAAAGATACACAGCCATCTATCTTATCATATTAAGATTTACAGTTTTCTATCAGGGCTACTTGTACAAGCAACTAAATATGTTAATAGAAATTCAATAAGTTAAATACAGTTACACCAGAAAAAAAAAAAGTAAAAAAATGAAGGTCTTCAATAAGTGGACATATAATTTTTAATAAAATATTTTGTAAAATTTTATATCAATCAGCAGTATGTATGTAGATTTAAACAGTACCTCATAATTACAACAGATAAATTAACACTTACCAAATATTCAAACTTACTGTCTACATATTTCTTGAAGGTAAGCTTGGTATCAGGTACTGCCTTGTTCACGTAAATATTCAAATCACTCAACATCTAGAAATAAGATCAACCTATATTTCTTCAACCAGATTTAGAAGATTTTTTTGTATAAAACTAAATGTGTAAAACAGTACATGAAGAAACAAGAGATATTTGTAAATCAACAAAAGATGTAAATGCTGCACACACAGAATAACTGTTAGAAGATTTCACTATGATGCCATTATTTTTATTGGAAAAAGTAATCAGTTATAAAATTATACAAAAAGAGGTTTCAACATTTGGCATGCAGTGGAGCATCAGTGGCAGCACTAATCATAAGCAGACTAAACAGCTCAAGAAGCACCGGATTCACAGATTTTTGTTTATTATTATTTTCATCTGTATTTATTTGAAAAAAAAAATATTTTCAACGAATACAATCTAAAAAACATGCCACTCAGTAATGGATAGACGTTTAAGAATTAAAGCAGCATTTGTAGTGTTTAGCACACAAGTAATACACTAACATTGATTGGTTTGTAAGTGCAGTACACACACACACACACACACACACACAGTGTGAATGTTTAGAGATATTGGTGCAGTAGTATTAGTGCGCAAGTGGAAATGACTGTTTAACAAGTGTGTTAGTTTGTGTTGTGCTGATAATACAATTAGTATTTTGTTTAGGGGTGAGTGAGTGGGGCTCAAAAATATTCCTGTATAAAGCCCTCAATGGGCTAGTGCCATCCTTGCAGAATATAATCCCCAAAATGCACCTCAAATAACAAGCTTTGACTTGTCAACAATATGAAGTCTGACAAAAAGAATAAAAAAAAAGGGAAAACTTTGAAGGTAAACATTTTCTGTACTATATTTTCATTGAATATATGTTTAAGTACTGTATACACATAGTAACCAATATGTTTAAATGAGACTTGATGTTATCAAAAGCTATAATTTTCCTACACTAAAAATATATTTCCGATAGGTGCTTACCTCTACTCACATATATAGCTATTCTCTTTCAGTGTTGCCCTCGTATGCAAAAATTGTTTGCATGTCACAAGCCTTGCACTTCCACATATCCCACAATGATCATGGTTCAACTGCATCTCGCATGCTAATCAGCATGCAACAACCCTCTACCAATAAGAGTGCAACACACCCTCCTGACACATGTGACTCTCTCTATTTGCTCCTATCGAACTATCATTTCAAGCTTAGGCATAAAAAAAAGTAACAATTTTCAATGGGGAAGACGAGTGCGAAGTACCTATTGGAAATATATTTTCACTACAGAAAATTATAACTCCTTATATGGTACATTACCTCTGCTCTTATATGTAGTTAGAATCCCACACTGAAGATAGGTGCTTATCTCCACTCACATATATAGCTATTCTCGTTCAGTGCAGCCCTCCATATCAAAAATATTTTTGCATGACATAAACCTTGCACTTCCAACACCCCATGATTATCGTGGTTCAACTGCATCTCACATGCAAATTATCATGCGACTTTACATTTAATGACACCTACAGTACGATCTGAGCAAAAGCAGAAGATGATGTATAATGTGACACAAAAAAAATTGATATTTAGCAATTTTTTTAATATTTACTTTTGAATTAAGAAATTAAATAATGTATAATACTGAAATTTGAATTATAAACTACAATTTGATTCCAAATTTATGAACATATATTCATAAAATAGTTTGTTTGTTTGTTTGTTTTTGAATTTCGCGCAAAGCTACACGAGGGCTATCTGCGCTAGCCGTCCCTAATTTAGCAGTGTAAGACTAGAGGGAAGGCAGCTAGTCATCACCACCCACCGCCAACTCTTGGGTTACTCTTTTACCAACGAATAGTGGGATTGATCGTCACATTATAACGCCCCCACGGCTGAAAGGGCGAGCATGTTTGGTGTGACGGGGATTCGAACCCGCGACCCTCAGATTACGAGTCGAGAACCCTAACCACTTGGCCATGCCGGGCCTCATAAAATAGTAGTTTTATAAAATTTTGAACACAATTCTACAAAATGTGATGACGTGCTCTGATCCCTACCTGTATGGAAAGGGCTAATTCATACATAATTGTGTTGTCAACATTACCACATAAGCCCCCCACTTTCCAAACTGTGTCTACACAGTTGCAATGTAAAAAAAAACTTACTATAGACTGCCAGCATTCTGTTGGTGTTCCAAGTTTGGCAACATTGAAAGTTAGCAAATTTTCATCCAAATAACAATGAACTCAACCTTCTGTAATAGGATTTGATAGTCACACTTATGACACACCCTAAGCCCATAAATGCAAGGCATGATTTTTGTGGCAATGGAATATGAATTTTGGACTCTTGGATAAACAGTCTGGCATAATTACTAGGCCATAACGGGCCCTGTATGTTCACAGTACACATCATATCATCAAGTTCAATCAGAGTATGAAGTCTTAGAAAGCCTTTTTTTTTTCTTACTGTATTTGTAGAAGACATATCATCAGTAAAGTGTTTGTAAAAGCAGTTTACAGTGAATGTACCCTTAATAAACACACCTCAAAGCAGGTCTTGTTTGAAACTACATATTAACAAATGAATAAACTTCTGGAAACAAAGATTTCCAAAAAGTTATGCCAGAGAATAACAGATTATTAATTTTGTTTTCCTTTTGTTTGTTCAAGTGCATACTTACTAGGTGCTGTTCTACTCCAAAAGGATCATAAACATGTTTCTGATTTGCATTTCCTCATTTTACAGACAGTAATACTATAGCAGTGAAGATATTATGAACTTACTGGACTAACAATTTTTAGAAGCTTGATTCCATATTTTTCCATGGAACGATGAACTTCTCCAAACTCTGTAAATGCTTCACTGGCTTTAGGTTGGGGTTCTTTTACACCAATAGAAGCAAACACATCACCAAAACCTATACAAATAATTAATTAAAAAGATGTTTCATACATATGAATTAATTACCATGGTTTGTACAATATTCAGCTATCATGTGGTAATTTAACATGCATGTTTCTTCAAATAATTTAATTCATGAATGACAAAAGTATTAAAAAATAGCTAACTTTTTACCTCGTTGAATATTGTTGTTAATTGATAAATTATGGTTTTGAAAAAAATGGCTTCCACCAAAGATTTATTACACACCAAAAACAGATTGGAAATTGTATGTATGTTTTGAAACATTACTAATTTGAAATATGTCTTAAATTGGCTCAGAAGAATGAGATCAAACAACTTTAGCAAAATGGAATGTTTCATACCATGACAAATGAATTCATTGTTATGCTAGATGATATGACATACAAGATATATGTTTTTTGCATGAACAAAATATTTTCAAAATATGAATGAAAACTCACTTTCCTCTATGTTTTCTAAAGATAGTTTTTCATTAACAAATACAATGTCCTAACTACGTACTTATAAGTTTTGTGATTCTGATAGTTTCTTTGTCATAAGTTTCTTATCATGAGAAAGATACGCACATGTATACATCAGACCCACACGAGATACATCAAATCAAAACATAAAGAGTAAATTAAATTCCTTTCAGAGCTTGTGAATACCTCAAGTCCTCCACAAATATTCAGTATTCATTCATAAATACAAAACATGTATAAAAATCAATGTACTTCCAAAATAATTCAAAAGTGTTTTGGCAATTATTTTATGTTTCTACAAATAAATAACAAAAAAATTAAGTTTTAAATGAAAAACATGACATCCATATATTTTAGTTAAAAAAAAAAATTCACAGCTTAAACAAAATCTATTTGATTATTTTAAATGCCCCAAAGTACGAAGAAAATTTTTGCAGCAGTAGGTCACAAACAATGAATCCTCAGATTCACAGTTTGGGCATGCTTACACTAGGTCATGCCACACCAAGTGCAATAAAATTTGATAGCTACAGTTCATTTTGTGATATTTATCTCTTTTTCTTTCTGTGCTATTTCACTTTATAAAGATATGTTGTTTCAAGCAATATAGCCATATATTTAAATCAGTAATAAATAACAGTAAGTTACTTACTTTTGTATATTTTACAAACATCAAAAAAGGCTTTGAGAACTGATTTTGTATGCTCTGTTATACCTCTATACATGTGTTCATTTCTTTCTAACTCCTCCAGTTTCTTCACTAGATTGTCTAGTTTGAATCATTATAAAATAATAGTATTATAATACAATAATTTTCTTTAAAAATGATGAGAGGTAATTACAATAATTTCTGAGAAATCAAATAATATGACAATAGGGTCTAATTCATTTAAATAACATCTTACAACTTTATTACATAATACAAATTTACAATAGTAGAGTACTTCACTACCTCAACATCACAATATAAACTTACCATTACATAAAATTGCTCTGCTAAGACCAAGAGCATCAGCAGTTGCAGAGCTCATGTTCTCAACCACTCTATGTTTCATCTTTTTCAAAACTGAAAATAATAATTGCAGAGTAAAGAAACACGTACATGTATAAATATGTGTGTACTGGAAAAACATCTTCAAATGCTAATACTTTCACACTTTATTGTCATGAAAAGTACGATAAGCTTGCACTAGTTGTTGCAGTTTGATGTGTATTTAAGTCTCGTTACTTCACAGAAGCCCTTATAGAGAGGTTTAAATGTCTATTCTGTTATGTTATTAAAACAATGTGTGCATAAATGTTGTGATGTGTTTTTACATTTTTAACATTGTCTTTAACTCTTTCTTAATAAATTTGTTTAAGTTGATAAAAAATTAGAATACAACATATGAATACACAACTTACTTATATCCAGTGTTTTTCCTTGCTTTGGGTCAGCATGAAGTTTATTATAATTAATGGTCACTTCACTCTGGGAAGTAGTCACAAGAAAAGATTTAAACATGTTCCAATCTATCAATGCACATTAATTTTGAACAGATATAACACATAATTTCCTTGCTTATTCTTTTATGAAAAGCAAAAATTCTGGATACATTGTAATTAGTAAAATTAAACTTCAGTGTGTATGAGACGTGATGTATAGAAGAAAAAACAATATAGTTAAAACTTAAAGTAATGACTGATATACCATTAAGATGAATTACAGGTAATCCTAAAATAACAAAGACCATCTAAGTCTCATCACTGTCATACATATATAGGTACTTTAAATTTGGTAAAAAATGTATTCATTAAAAAACATGTCAATGCATAAATGTATTATTTCAAAATTCATTGAATAATTATAAAATTGATCAATAACTTCAAATACTTTTAACAAATATTATCAAACATGTAAACTTAAATATAAGTAAACTGGCAATTTTACTCACTTTCAAACCTTGAATCAACTTAGCAACCTCAACTTTAGTTCTGCCTTTCACTGATATTCCATTGACTCCTACTATCTCATCACCAGATTGGAGTGCACCATCTTTTTCTGCAGGGGTGTTATCAAACACCTGAACAACATACAAACAAGGACAGTAGGGTGATCCACCTCCTATACTGATTCCAATCAAATTATCTTCATCTTTTGGTATTGTAACACTTCCTGATGTAACAGTCATTCCCCTAAGGAAAATGGTGTATGAACAGAACTTGATCACATGTGCACACTGCTGTAAGTGAATTTGTAACATGTTGCAAATATAAACTGATAAAATCTGATTGCATTACATGTACTTTGGTGCACATTTGTCACTATGGAAGTATTGCAACTGCTGAATCCTATAAAATTAAAGAATATTTGATTCCTTTAAAAAACATACAAGTTAAAAACAAAATACAATAATCTCCAGCAATTACTTTGTTCTACTGTATGTTACGGTATCTCTCAACATTACCACATTACAACATGAACCCCAAACGTAGTTGATAAACAGAGTATTAAACATGCAGTAAAATAATTTCTGGAGTTGAAGGGTATCTTTGTTTTTAGTTATTATGTGAACTGCTTTGTTCAACAAACTCAAAAAACAATAGAAGAAATATGTTGCTACACATAACACAGGCTAATGCATAAGCATATTTTAATATATTAGTAACATTAGAACAATAAAGAAATGTATGTGAATTATATCACAGATAAATATATCTTGTGGTTCATTAAAAATCTGTTAATAGTTTCTTTGTAGTCATTTTTTTAACAATAAAAACAAAACTGAACTTAAATTTTTTGAAGTAAAAACACAAATGAGGTGAGTTTGTGATAAACCAATTTTAACAAATATAACTATAAATAGTAACAAAGCTTGCACCGTTTTCAATTGAACTCTCATTTCTCAACCATATACCTGTAACTTGAATTTTTATATAATTTCACTGAACAGACACTGCATTAAAAGTAAACAATAAAATAATTCCTACATGTGATATGTACAGTGACAAAAACCAAATTACTTGTACACATACTTTTAGAATCTCATAATGAGTCTTATAATAAGCTTATAGAAAGTTACATTAATATGTATTAAAAATGTACAATTTTTAGAAAAAATCCATGACTGCACATTACATTTAAATTGGTACTTTTTTGTCATTTCTACAAATACACCAAAAAAGACTAAATTTTTCACATACAAAATACACACCTCAAAGTTGATAAATATAAAGGACAAGAAGTTAATATACTGTATAGAAAGAATGTGAAAAAATAACTTCATTAAATATACAACAAATTTCTGTATCTATATTTAACATCTTTTATTTTCCATATGACCTAATAATATAGCTTAAGAGTTTTATTAGTACCATTTACATGCTAGAGTCAAATCTTAAGCACATTGTTAAAAATTTAATATAAAATTGTTGATTATTTTCCCTAATGTAATGTCCCAAGATCATACAATCCAATTATTTCAAATACTAGTTATAATTAAACCTAATTTTACATCAGTTATACCAAGTTTTGGTATTGCATTGTACATTGACATAGACACAAGTTAAAATTTGGTATTAAAACATTTGTTTCTGAAGTTTAAATTCATTTCTTTTTTTAATAAATATGTCTAATACAGTAATACACTTCTTTCATCACTTCCCACATTAAAAAATATTTGGGGTTTCAACTGCAAGATTACACAATTTAATGATACCTAAAATAAACCAAACCTTGTGTGAAATAGTTATCATGCTAAAGACCAAACTAAGCATAAAAAGGTAAGTTAGTGAGGCACAGTAATGAGCAAAATGGTTGAAAGCAAACAAATGAAAATATTTAAGAAAATAATAGCTAAAAACGAATTAAAAACACATACATGCGATCTTCCATCATAGTGAAAAACACAAAAGAGTAATGATCTTCAAGGTCAGTACTGTAGAAGATAACAGATCGTATGAGTACTGGTTGCTTCATGACATACTCTAAATGACAATAACATCAGAGCAGAAATCCTTACACACAGCTATAAATAACTAAGAAAAATATAAAATACTTTTTCTTTTATCAGTCATACTGGGTTTAAGACAAAATTTTACATTTTAAATTAAACACCTTTACATGTATAAAGATGGCCTATATCATCAACTGTCAGTTGTTTTTAGGCTTCTTAACATACTCTTTCTACATGCATGTTATCTTATGATGCCACTTTTGAACTTTCTCATTTATGTGACTCAAGAAAAGCTCCACTTACAGTATGTCAGCAGCTTCCATTTGTGTCCACATGATGTTCCGTTGACCACTAGTGGCATGTGACACTCAATGAAATTACTCTTTTCACACTCAATAAGAGAAATATTTTGAATTTGAAGGATACACTGTATGTGACATGATACCTAGTATGAAGTAGGTACCGAAAGCTATCATAATCCCAAAAACAGATTTAAAAAATATCCTTCCCATACTTAGGAATGATGATATTTTTTTAGTCAGATTTTTTGAAATTTGAAATGAAGACATTCTAAACTCTTACACCTCATTAAGTGAAATTATGACAAAAGTCCTGTAGATAATCGTTTGAACATATACCACTTACTTAATCTGTATATTAAACTAACATTCATATGTATATATATATATATATGCTGAAGTATATGGTTAATTTTGCTATACCTGAAAGTTCATTGTTAATTTTTCAATCATTATATGAAAAAGAAAGTTTTCAGGATGTAGAGCATCTTTTAGATCTCATACCCCATCTAGTCCACCAAAGATTAGATCAAAGTATAGACAAAATTAATTATAGTAGATATGGCATGCCCAAAATGTATAACAACAATATTAGTTCAGTGTCAATTGTTAATCTTTGAAAAAGTTGTTCTGGAAAAATAACACTTGAACAGTCAACTTATCTTAATGGTCATTAACGTGCTAATTTTTGTTATGGTTTCTAGTAACTTAATGTAACTATTTAAGTAAGATAGAGCATACAATATACTACATAAATATGGTGGAAATTAATAAGTAGCCAGTGCCAAAGCCATGTCTTTTGATTACCTAATACATTCTCGTAGAGAAGAATTAAATTCAAGCATTGTTAAAACCTGTAAAGCCTTACAAAATATGTCCATTGCATGTGATAGTTGAAGAGCTTGACCGATACTTCTCTAATGACAAAATCCACATACTGAAAGCATTAGGAGCTTTTGATGCATCTAAACTTTCATGCTCTCATGCTTCTTGCAAAAAGATTCAAAAACCTGTTTAAACATTAACTTGGGACTTAAATATAGGGTGTGAAAGGACACAAATCATGATCCAACTGGATTAAAGCATTAACTTATCATTATACTCTAACCTACAGAAAATTATAAATATTTCCAAAACACTTCCTATTACAAGTAAAATAGCTAAATGAGTATTAGTGCAATGAACCGGATCATAATCTAGGCATGCAATCTCTTTGATCCATCAAGAGCAAGTGATATTTTTGCTATTATCTCTTAAACAGTTATACTGAAATCCTTTCATCAAGTTTTTTACAGATTGGCAAGTTAAAATCAGTTCACTATTGCACTTAAATAAACATGCTAAGATTTTAACGTTTCATTTATACATTATTCAGTAGCTTTATTGTAGAACTGATATAACGTGATTGTATATTTAATACCTTTTTAAATATATTATCTATACTATCTCTGATGAACAAAAATTCATTTTTTGAGCTCATTATCATAATATAGTACAAAATATTTTCAAAGAATCTGTTTTGGACATTACACTTTATAATGAACCGCTTATTTGAAAAACTGAGTTTTAATATTCTATGATATTAGGATACCTTTAGTTACTATTTCAGTACTTTATGGCTTTTACTATGCATTGATAATCATCAACTGAGAATATATTTTTGAATATTTATTATCCAAGAAAGTAGGTGAAGGCATATTTCTATAAATCTTGCCATTATTTAAAAAAGGAAAAGATTTAAGTACATTAACTAACAACAAATGTAACCAATTGTAAGCACAAAAATAAATGCAATTTAATCAACAACATTAGACATTCTAAAGTTAATATTTTAAACAGACGTATTATTTTTCTGTCTCAAATGAGTTTTGTGATTTGTGTCCTTTATAAGTAAATCTAAATTTTTGATGATGTATAACATTTATTGGAGGTGCAACTGCACCCTAGTTCCTCCACTGTTTGTGTCTTATTAAAAACCAGCTAAGTAGAAATATGCACAATATTCTCACCAGGTCATAAGAGAAACCCATCAGAAGAAGTACACCACAAAAGGATTTACCTGTAAAGAAAACAGAGAGTACAGACCTCAAAATGTTTGACCAAAACCACAAATATTGATTGCACAAAATGCTGGATATTGCAAAATTGTGTAAAATCTAAACTAAGATAGAAACCAGGCTTATCTATGCCAAGTATATGTAAGAATGAGCTTCAGACAATGAGATTTAGGAATGAAGATATATATATGGGATCAAATGTTTTATATAATGGTAATAAAACTGCAAAAAGATTGTCCAAGAATGTTGAAATAGGTAAAAACAACAGCTCAGTGAAAACAATGGGAATGACAAAAACACCTGACAAGAAACACTAAGAAATATACAGATGTTAATATTTTTCTTTCCTTAAAATGTATTTCCGATAGATGCTAATCTTCACACATAAAATAGTTTGATTCCTTGTACACCTGCCTATCAGATTTGCATGCCACTAGCCCTGAACTAACTCCCACTAAAACTCACCTGTTTAATGTGAACTGTACTAGTGCATGATGACATCATCATGCAACAATAGCCCTCCACCAATAGAAGGGTTGACACAGCATCTTTCATTATTAGATGAGGCAAGAAGAAAGTGCACTGAAAGAGGGGAGGACAAATGGGTAGGCATGAAGAGGTGAGTATCTATAGGAAATACATTTTCAGGTAAGGAAAATGCAAACTTCAGACACAATACCTCACATCTGCACACAGTTATTTGGTGTTTACTAGCACAAAGTATCTAGGCTAGCTGTGCCAAACAAGTAAAAACATGAAGAGTAAAAGGCTAAAAAAGGTAAAAATAATGTAGAAGTAAACAATGTACCAAAAACAGTCAAAATGTTAAATACATCTAAAAAGGCCAATGTCCTGTAAATAGCTAAAAACACAATCCAGTTGGAGAGTGTCACCATCACCAATGACACCATCCAATATCAAAGGTAAACCACTATAAAATACATGTCTAAAATGGTGCCATCGCTCATGCTCACAATGACGACATGACAGTAAAATATGGGCAATTGTGACTTGAGTGTCACAACAGCTACACATTGGTGGGTCCGAACCAGATAAAAGAAAACTATGAGTTAAAAAACTGTGACCAATGTGTAGCCGTGCCAAAATAACTTCCTCCTTACGATCCTTACAGAAACAAGATAACCAAAGAGAAACCGTAGATTTGATCTGGAAAAGATTGTCATGATGTTGTTCATCCCAAGCAGACTGCCAACTGGTGCAAAGTCAAGCCTTAAAGATAGGACCCTAGTCCATGTATGTCACCGGCATGGCCGTGATGGCACCAGAGCAGACAGACTTAGATGCGGTGTCAGCGAGCATGTTCCCATGAATACCAACATGACCAGGTATCCAGAAAAACTGAATAGAAATGGAGGATAAAGAAAAATAGGCCAGTCAATGGAGAATATTGATGAGAACTGGGTGAGAACTAACAATATGAGCGATTCCAGAGCTTGTAGAGAGCCGAGAGAGTCAGTGTAAATAGTACAATTAGTGTACTGCTTAGCTTCTACATGATCGAGGGCAAGAGAAATGGCATACAACTGGGCAGTGAACACAGAAGCTGTAGAGGGAATTCTGTGAGCAACCACCAAGCCAGAAGAGACCATGGCAGAACCCACACATTCATCTGATTTCGAACCATCCGTATAAATGGATACAGAAGAATGGTTCAAAAGATGTTCAGCAAAGAGAAGACAGTACTTCCAATCGGGAGTATCTGCCTTCTTCAGATGACTTAGAGAGAGAAGACACAGTGGGGGATGGTGACAAGCCATGGCAGAATGAGCTGATCACTAGGGACAGCAATGTCATCCAATGACAGATCCAATTCAGCCAGCTGCTCCTGGATGAGAAGGCCAAAAGTAGGAATAGAAGACCATCTGTGATGAAAAAACATAACCCATTGGAGGAAGAAGACACAATCCCAAGTGGGATGCTGTGGCAAGGATCGAAGCTTGATAGCATATTGCAGAGAAAGTTGCAAATGGCAGAGGTGAAGAGGAGGTTCATGGGCCTCAGTGTACAGACTATGGACCAGAGAAGTGCAGGAAGCCCCAATACAGAGTCAAAGCCCCTAATGATGAATGGGGTCCAATAACTTCAAGGCAGAGTCCCTGACCAAGCCATAGACCCATAGTCCAGTTTGGATCATATGAGGGCATGATAGATCTTTAGTATAGAATGACGATTTGCTCCCCCAAGGGGTGGAAGAGAGAACATGTAGCTGCTTAATGCGTGATATGAAAGTGACCTTATGGTCAAAGATAAATCCCAGACACTTAGTCTTGGGAACCATGGGAAGAGCAACATCGCCAAGACAGAGCTCAGGATTGGGGTGCAAGCCCCACTGGTGGCAAAAGTACATACCAACAGTTTTTGAAAAAGGAACCTCAGCTACAGTCCATAAACATGGCAGGTGAATGCTCCCATGACTTGATTAAAGATATATATATATATAAGGAATGGACGCAATGCCCAAAGGAAGAGCACATTACTGAAAGATCTGATTTTGATGGGCGAAACAAAAAAAATATCTGGAGGATGAGGCAATCAGATTGTGTAAAGAAAGGGGTCTGAAATGTTGACCTTGGTCATCAAAAGTCCAGGTGAAAAAACCACCAGAGAGAGCAAAGAAATCTTCAATATGGAACCAAGTGATGATAATAAATCAGTAGAGAGACAACAGGTTGACAACCAGACACCAGTTCCCAGTCTTTTTTTGGGACCACAGAAAGACAAAAGGAATAATCAGGTGTAGAAGTAAATACTCTTTCAATAGCATTCTTAGCCAAGAGATTTGAGATCACATCCTTGAGACACTGTGGATAAAGGAGCATGAAGGTAGGAGGAAAGGAAACGGAAAATGGAAGGAAGTGAGGAGATAGGCTGTGGGTGAGAACCTAAAGAACCTATCTATCGGATAAAATAGAGAACAAAGACTGTTGAAGACAGACAGGCCCCCATATGATAGAATAATCACCAACAAGACAAGCAACAACCCTAACATCGGGAAGTGAGAGGAAGGAAAGTGGAAAAAAGGAAAGGAAGCTGGGGTGGGAAGGAGAGACATGGATTCAGCAAGCAAGGCTTAAAGAGACAAGAAACCATAGTAGACAATGGGGACTGATGCTGGGTTGCTTCAATTTGGGTCTCCAGTGAGTCAGAAACATCTCCGAAAACCTCTGGGTAAAAAAATGGAGCCCAAAGAAGAACACAAGGGGAAGCAGAAGGGAAGCATACATTTGTTCAGAAAGCAACCCATTCCAACAAGCTCCAACAGCAAATGAAAGAAGTAAGAAGAGACAGAAAAATGTGGTGAAAAAAAGTGAACAAACTTCTCCCAAAAGCCTTTTCCTGGAGCACAATGAAGTGCCTCACACATAAGGTGAAATGACAAGATGTAACACAGGAGGGTATTAAGAAAGAGATAAAGGCACAAACATTGGGCACTAGAAAGAGAAATTAAGAGGTCAACCCCTCAGGCATGGAAAAGAGATTCTGAAAACTATGTAAGCCAGGGCAAAGGAGTCAAGTAGACAAAGAAGACAATGCATGGTAATGTGCGTGTGTGCAGTTGTTTAAGAAATGAGTCTACATGGATCCTAATGTTAGGTGAAAGAGGAAAGACAAAGTGGTATTGAGTATGCATTTTATGTAGTAAAGCATGAGAGGAATCAAAAGATAAAAGGTAAAAAGAAAGAACATACCTCCAAAATCATGTCAAGGAAGAGATTAGAAGGGTGAGGACTTTCCTTCACAAGTAAAGATGAGCCTAGAGCAAACCCTATTGGGGAAGATAGCCAGTCAAATCATCATCGTCCTGATCATGTTCAAATTGGGAAGAAGGAATGCCAACTGAATAGACAAGAGGAAGAGGTCCAATGTGCATGAAGGAATTCCCAACATGTTGAACAATGGTTGTAACATTCTCCACTGGCAACAAGTCCCCTATAACCACAACTAACACAAGTCTCATGTTAAGAACATAGTCACTATCAAGGAACAAATTGGAAGTTACTGTCACTTGAAAATGCACAATGGTTTTTTCTTTTACTTTAGTAATAAAAGAAACCAGTGAAACCTAAACAAAATTTAGGTTTTGTAAACTATTGCAAATCTCATGTCATTGATTAATAATTATAAAAACACAAGGAAAATAATGAAGTTATTTTGGGCACAAGAGCTTTGGGGAGTTACTGCACAAGAAGGCTGTGTCCCCCTTCTATTGATGGAGGGATATTTTCACATGATGATGTCATCATGCACTTGTGCACTTCAGATTAAACACATGATTTATAGGTGGAAGTTAGCTCAAGGTTAGTGGCATGCACATCTCATAGGCAGATTTGTGAGGATCAAGCTATTCTGTGTGTGAAAGTGAGGTAGCATCTCAGAATCAAAAGTTTATGATGTGTCACGTTAAATGAAAAAAGATGTTACAGGATACATGTGAACAGATAGACATATATATACAGAAGTTTACAGAGAAACCTTCTAGAATACTGAGAGAAATATTTTGGAGATTAATTTAATATGCAAACAATGATTTTGACATAAATTCCAAAAAAACAGAAAAATAAGAAACAATAAGGAGAAAAGGAAATTCACCATTACTCAATTCCTCCAGGAAGTTTACAAAAACACTATAGAAAACAGACAGAACATAGAATCTGAAAAAATATGGGATGATGTAACAAAAGGATATAGATTAGAAAACCATAGGATGATGTAACAAAAGAATATACATCAGAAAACTATAGGATGATGTAACAAAATATGTACCAGTAAACTATAGGATGATGTAAAAAAATGATATACATCAGAAAAGTATAGGATGATGTACAAAAAGATATACATCAGTAAACTACAGGACAATGTAACAAAAGGATATACATGACAAAACTATAGGATGATGTAACAAAAGGATATACATGAGAAAACTATAGGATGATGTAACAAAAGGATATATGTCAGCAAACTATGGGATGATGTATCAAAAGGATATACATCAGTCAACTACAGGACAATGTAACAAAAGAATATACATCAGTAAACTATAGGATGATGTAGCAATAGGATATACATCAGTAAACTATGGGATGATGTAACAAAAGAATATACATCAGTAAAACATGGGATGATGTAACAAAAGGATATATACCAGTAAACTATGGGATGACGTAACAAAATAATATACATCAGTAAACTATAGAATGATGTACCAAAAAGATATATATCAGTAAACTATGACAATAAACTTAAGACAGATGCCAAAAAATCTACTGCCAATTTTCAATAAAACTCTTGTGTACAGTGGTGTTTTTATGTTTGGAGAAACATAAGTGGAGCGAATAGTTAGCCTGTGGGTGGGAAGAAAATATTAACACTTTCATGTCAGTGGGAATTACACTATAGAGAATTTTAAAAGACTATATCTCAGATGGGGGGGGGGGGGCTGTTGGGAGCCAGAGCTCTGAAATGGGGACTGCACTCCATGCCATACCAGGGTATAGAATCCTCCCAACATGTATTACACATACATTCATGAGAATAGGTAACTTCACCCAGTAATTAACCTTAATAAGGAAAAGCAGGTCATACACTGAAGATGTATCATATAAAAGTTATGTCAAAATGCCCATCTAAATTTGTTTAATATAACCATTTATAATTGCAAGATTTGTGAAATTAAGGTAAATGTAAGTGCTAAATTTCTTAATAATAAAACTAAAACTTCAAAATTATAATAAGTGTGTATTATGTAGTTAAGTCTGGAAAGTTTAAACACAATTACACAATATTCAGGCCACAGCATATCAGTGTAGTGTGACTAAACGAAAGTGTCACACACCATAAAATGGTTTGAGTAATACCCTAGTCAGTCAAACAGAGCAAGGAAGTTCGATTAAGTAAAAAATGTGATATACATAATACATGTGATACTATACACATTCATATCTGCAAGAAGATTGTTCACTAAACTCATTTCATTAAGTTGCAAAATTAATGTATGGTTCAAAAGAGTCTCTTTTATATGCTAAACTTTACTAAGTAGCATTCATGTTCTTTTATTTGTGTTTAAGACTAATCAATTAGTTGATCCAATATACCTAGAATTGTATTTAAGACAGTGGTTTTCAAGATTTGTTCCTTCATGGTCCCCTTCACCAACCAAAAACAATATCACAGACCCCTATCCTTAGATAGTTCTATTTGGAAGCTGATCCTACAGAATAAGTGGCACAGAAAAATTAGCAAGTTAATGAAATTTTAAAATAAAACATTATTTTCATTTGTTCAAACACAGAGTGCTGGTCTTTATAAATATAAAATGGAATCTTGGTTTTTATCAACTTGGGCCTTTTGAGTGTTCATGGCTGTGAGGAGAAGAATGCTGCTTTACAAAAGCACTTAGATTATTTAGCAAGTTGATTGAATAAATGGCAGATAGGTTTTAATTACAATAAATGCAAGGTCGTGCATTTGGATTATCATAATTGGAATTATAAGTATACTTTTGATTTCCATAACCTTAACAGTGTTATAGAAGAAAAGGATCTCAGTGTTCTGGTTGATCAGTTTCTTAAGCCATCCAAGCATTATATTGTTGTTAGTAGTAGGACAAACAGACTTTTAGGTTATATCTGGTTTGGTTTGTTTTGAATTTTGGAAAAAGTTACACAAAGGCTATCTGCGCTAGCCATCCCTAATTTAGCAGTGTAAGACTAGAGGGAAGGCAGCTAGTCATCATCATCCAACACCAACTCTTGGGCTACACTTTTACCAAGAAATAGTGGGATTGACCATCACATTATAATGCCCCCATGGCTGAAAGGGCAAGCATGTTTGGTAGGACAGGGAATCAAACACGCAACCTCAGATTGCGAGTCAAGCACCCTAACCACCTGACCATGCCAGGCCTAGGTTATATCTACAGAAATAGAGAATATAAGTCTAAAGAATTTATAATTTCATTGTATAGGTCACTGGTTAGGCCACATTTGTGGTATTGTGTTCAATCTTGGCTTCTTATTTCAGGAAGAATACTGATAGTGTTGATGCATCATCTTTTTTTTCTACTTAGTAGGACTAGGGGACGTAAGTATCAATCTTGGATGAGCAGGAGTCATCTTCATCTAAGTGCTATCTTCAGATGTGGTGGATACATTATTTTATGGGAGTTTAAGGGAAAGTTTGAAAAATACTTGAATGATAAGGACTGACTTTGAGTTTGTTTTTTAAAAGTTTAGTTTAGTCAATAAGACAGTTAGATGGATCAGCACGTCCCTTTTGTTCTTAAATTTTATGTTAGGTTTGGTACAATTATTTCACAGCTACTTACCAACTTGTATGATATTGTTTGCCTATGATGTGATGTGTCTTTACATATAGTTTCAATTCTCTAAAAGGTGAAAGGTATATGCAATTATAAAAGCTAAGGGTTACACTTACAGTCAGTTTAGATTGGGTAAAACTTTTGGTTATTTATTATCATGGGCAAAAAGTAACTGAAATTGACCAAATAATCTTCTGTGGTTCTGGTACTAGTAGCATTTCTATATATAGCCTACATATTTGTAGTTAACTTGTTTTTGTCTTGTTGGTTGGGTAAGTGGCTTAAAACTTAATAAATAGCCAATTAACTTTCTGTCACCTTTTTCTCATGCTCTTTAGTAGAGTTTACACTTTCAGTCATGGGTGCAAGCCTATGGAAGTGATTAAACAATTAAGAAGTTATTCAATGACCTCATTCTCCAGTATTTGATGCTTACTTATGTAAAGAACGTTAACCCCCAAAATGTGTAAAACTGCAAGGGACCATTTGAAAAAAACCCATCCCATAATGTCTCAAAATCAAATATAAAATACCTTTCTCAGCCTTGTGCCAAGTATGTGCAAGTATAGAGACCAAAATACTGAATATAATTATTCCACTAAAATTTCTTAGAATAGAAGTAATATCCCATTTTCGTATTTTATTAACTTTCATTTATTTTAAGTTTTATTAACACAGGCACTTGCAGAAAACTCATAAAAGCAGTAATTGAAAATACTGTAGGTTCACACTTCTTGAACTTGTGCTACACTTGTAAGTTGTACTTACTACCAACACCATTTTACTGGACTATAATTTATAGTATTACGTATAATGGACTACGAAAATTGTCTTAAAAACAAAAAAACTTTGGTCACTGTAAATTTCACCCTCAGCGCTCAACCTTTTCACCACCTACATATACTGAATCAACGTAGTCGCTGAATAGGACTTGGTTTACAACATTGATAAAATAACGTTAACACTATTACACGCTATACAGATAAATTAAGCCTACAATACACGACTGGCTAAAAGTAAAACAAATTTCCTTACAATTTGTCTTCTTCAAGTTGATATAAATAGTCATAATCAAGCATCATTTTATTAAACCTGCTTAAACAAAACGAGTGTTTGGTTTTTGATTTGATATTTGGTTATAGTTAGCCTAACAATTTTTATTTATTTAACAAAACTAAACAGAACCTTTCTAAATTGAATCGTAAGTGGCGTTTTTATTGATCTCTACTTTGATTGTTCGAAAAGTTTAACACTAACAGCCAGATCTTTTATTATTCGAAATTAGTTCTTTTATGAAATCTTATGTTCTCTAATTAAACTTTAAAGTATCACCAAAATGTGAGTAAATTAAAATTCCTAAAGAACGGATAATATTTATATAATTACATGTAGCGAGGAAAACATGGTGACTTACCATTAGTTTTGTTTGTTGAATTGTTACAGATTTTAAGTGTAAAACTAAACAAAAGGCTATCTGCAATTAGTGAGATTTGACCGTCACTCTTATAACGCACTCAAGGCTTCATATTGTGGAACTCATTTTGCTAGTAGAGGCCGCAACCATTAATTATTGAATTCCAATTAGGAACATGATATTTTTAGACCACGCCTGACCCTTCACCATCGGTCTAAACAATCGAATCCTTTACCACAATGAGGATACACAGTGTTGGTAAGAGTATTTAATATATCTACTTTTATTTATTAGTTTTATTATTTCTAAGTTTGCTTCGATAATTATTCTATTATGATAATTATGCTACTAATTCTAATTTTATTTTTATTATATGATATTATGCATTGTTTGCTTAGTATATACTGTATATTTTAAGGCAAATCTAAGTCTCCTGTGCTGGTTGAACCCTATGAATTATTATTGGGTTTACGGCCAAAAATATCGTTAACAATGAAGGCAACCAGCTGATGAAACAACGCATTATATTTAATTAGCTGTGTTTATTACTAGGATATATTTAGATATGGTGTTTTCATATTTATATTTTTCACCACATTGATTCTTTATATACATATACAGGGTATATTTTTAGTTCTGATTTATCAAGGTAGCTTGTTTTCATCAGTTTGTTTGTTTGTAATTATGCATAAAGCTACACAATAGGCTATCCGTGCTTTGCCCACCACGGGTATCGAAACCCGGTTTCTAGCGTTGTAAGTCCGCAGATATATCGCTGTGCTACTGGGGGGGCACTTTGATCAGAAACTTATACTAACTTGTATTACAGAAAAACTTATATTGACTCTAGAATTACGGGTTGAATCCCTATTAACATACGAGACACGCACACACACACACACAAACTTAGTGTTACCTATAGCAAACATTAGGGAACTACATTGATTCTTTATATACATATACATACAGGGTATATTTTTAGTTCTGATTTATCAAGGTAGCTTGTTTTCATCAGTTTGTTTGTTTGTAATTATGTAATAGGAAAAAAAAACTGTTAGCTGCAAGATGTTGAAAACTGCATGGTTGTATATCTTTATTTATCTAATTAATAAATCTAAAAATAGAAAAATGATTTTGGACCACCCTGTATTTTTATTTTGCTGCAAATGGCCTTATTTTGAGTATTTACTTTAAGTTTGTGGCACTTGGGTATATAATTGAATTAATTTTCAGTAAAAAGAGGCCATATTAAAGGAGCAAATAAATTCTTATATATCATGAAACACGGTAGTGGTTCATAATTGGGATCGCTTATTTGTTCTCTTTATAATTATTTAACATGTTCCACCAGTCTACAGGAAAAATGGGTGTGACTATTGTAATAAAACCTGTGCAATATTACTAAACGCATCATTGCGCATTGTGTACGGTAGTTTTTTCAGCTTATTTTACTACCTAGCAAATAACAGCGGCTGTATAACCGTTGACATATAATCTTTTTAATGTAGTCTGTAGTTTATATGGAGCGTCATAAAGCTACAAACCCCTATTTTGACTCCACGTATAAAAGCTGTAATACTTAGGAGAGTCAAAATATGGATTTGCAGCTTCAGGAAATAACGGCAGCACTATGTCTCAAACCTTAAACTTGTTTATATCCTTTTTTGCGATTGCATTTTCACTTTAAAGCTACCTATCTTGTTTCTCTGTTTTTTACGATCCATATTCACCCGTTTTACATTAACAATTTTTAATAACCTTGAAATTCTGTCTGTTTATCACGTTAAAACCATTTCTTTCATGGATCTTGTGATTTGGTTTTAGCGGCGGTGTTAACGAGGTAAGATTCTACACGTTATCGGATTGTAATTGCTATGTCTTTTTCCAAATTCTAAAAAGTTCCGTTTGTGCTTAATTACAAAGAACAATAAGAACGCAAAAATGCATTATTTTTTTTCCTCACAGACGTTTCCTTAACTTCCAAATTACCAATTTACTTTTATAACGTTCAGTACCACTGGGTTCTACATATTTCATCATATTGAACAATCTTATTTTTTTGGCTGTCACAACGCTCATTATAAAGAACTGTCCAAACACAAAAGAAACGGAAGAAGTCGAAGAGATGGCTGTAAATTACACAGGGAATACCAACAGTAATTAGTGAAATTAAACGTAACATGGATAGTATTTTTGTTAATGTTAAGTACTCACTGGAGTGATAAAACACCAAACAACAAACAAAACAAAATACAAAAACATGACATTAAAAACTGTTTGAGTTGGGCTACAAAATGTTGAAAACTGCAGGGTTGTATTTCTTTAGTTATTCATTTAATAAATTTTGAAATAGGAAAGATCATTTTGTACTACCTTGTACATTTATACTTGATTAAAAGGAAAACTTAGAAATAAATTACAGAAGATTTCGCCAAAAGAAAATTTTGATTTAAGAAAGTAAAACATGTGAACTCAATGAACAAACATATTATATTAGGGTTACTAAGTGATCTTTCTCAAAATTTTATTGCATAAGACTTCGTTTGCTAAATTCTAGCGCATAAAAATGCACAGAAGCAAGGGTTGAATATAAAAAAAAAGACTATCAGTATTGTAGAAATTGCTCAGAGACTGGTCAAAATTTTCACGGTAGTACAACTAATAGTAAAAGTATTACATATTAAATGTCGAAATTTTCCTAAAATGTATATGTAGCAATAAAGCTACATGAGGTAGGGGTTATGGACCCGCAATACATAAATACGCAGGTTATGTACGTTATATTAAAACGATTTTGGAGTCTTACCATATCATTACAGTGTATGTCTGGTCATGATATATCTGACGACTGTATATCTTGAAATTAGTCCTGCAGTGTAGTTTCCATTCAAAAGGCTCTGTCGTAAGGCTATCGTAATATCCAAAGCACACCACTCCTCCCTTCATGTTTTCCTAAGCTAGCTAGTGTACAAGGATGATGGTTTCCCAAAGCCCATTTAAACAGTTCCGTTACATAGAAATTCATAGACGCTGATATCCTATGACTTCATTGATATGTTTTCAAAGAGAATAACTTGATTGCCTGTTTCATTCCCCAGCTGCTTGAGATATGTGATGGTTCAACTGGAAGCTTTTTCGTTAGTGAGCCCATACTGTATTGGCCTCACTTCTAGATGGATATCATTCTTGAAGCATTTGAACAGCTTTTGAAACTGTTCTTTGTGTTCATGGATTTTCACCTGTTACAAGATGCCTCACTTTGCTTATTATGGCTGTGGTATGACTTGTTGCAGATCTCTTTTTAGATGGGTCTGGTACCCCAAGTTGATCCGTATTCCTTTATTTTCCAGTGTTGTTAAGTACAATCTGAACACATCTTTATGATCTGACTGTATGAATATTTTGTTTTGAAAGTAGGCTGTAAAATACTCTTCCCGAAGTGATAAAATTTCGACACCTGCCTACTGTCTGCAACACGCCAAACAAAGTCAAAATTTATTTATGAAACATGCGACTTTACATTGGCTGTGATTGTACGTAAATTGTATGTTCAAAATCGGTTTAATAATGTAATGCACTCAACACTCTGTGGTTTGGTTTTTATTTGTTTTTAAGACTAAAGTTATTCAAGGGGCTGTCTGCGCTGTACTCACCCCAGGTATCTAACTCCAATATTTAACGTTATAAGCCCACAAACTTATCACTGAGTCAGTGAAATGGGAAACAGTATAGAAAATTGTTTAAGCGGATGTTTTAAGATAATCAGTAGCTTCTATCATTAACTAACTGATGTACCTATTCAGTGTGCACGGGGAAGACATAAATGGGCCACAATTAATTTGCATGTCTTTCAGCATCAATTTGTCTTTTTCGCTTTTTTTCTTCTTCATATGCTTTATTTGGCTGTATCAATTGTTTTTTCTCTGTTTCAGTTATCCTAATTTTTGCTAAGCTTTCTTTATTTTGTTGTGCTATTCATCTGTCTACTTTTTCTTGGTCTTGCTAACGACATTTTATTTTATGCACTGTCTTTGAACTATCTTTAGTTTATAATTTATTTCATAGATGGGGATAGAAGTATTCACTTAAAACGAAAAGCTGAGGTGGCTTGATGCTGTAAACATTACATCTTTTAATTCTAATGTTAACAAATATCTCATATCTTAATTTAATCTATAATAGGGTGAAAGAAACTGGTGTAAATAAAATCATATATTAAAAATACAATTAAAATAAAATTCCAACTCGAGTGGAATTTGAACATGAGACTTCTACTTAAAAAAACACGAACACAGTAACCACTAAGCCTCTTTGACACTCCGTAATTGCAATACAATGCTAACAAATGTTAATTCAAAATATCATGGTATTTGTGATTTTCCGAATATTCAAAGAGCTTGCTGTAAACACGATCGCTTACTTAAAAAGAAAAACCGTACTGGTATTTGAACTCGAGATTTCCTGGTAAAGTTCGGCTAGTTAATTACTGAGGTGATTTGAATGTTATCCACAGATGGTGGCTTTTATATATATAGAGATTTTCCAGAGACTTGCAATTATACAAAATATAAATTCTATGTAGTCAAAGAATATATGTGTGATATGCAGAGATCTTAAATTAAACATCTATATAACAGAGGGCCTAATCTAACATGCAATGTCAGTGTGCAGTTACGCAGAAAAAGTGTAGTTAATAAAGTCATTTGTGAAATTTGAAAGCAAAGTTTTTCTTCCGATTCTAAAGGTAAGTGATCCTCACTTTTATGTTCTTAAGTCAAATGTATACTAAAACATTTTTTATTTCAAATTCTAAAGGAAGTTATCATTATTTTTATTTTATTTTTTTAAAGTAAAGCTATTGTTATGTATAGACGAAAGCTGCAGGTTGCGGTTTCGAATCTCATTACCCAACATGCTCATCCTTTCAGCCATGGGGCATTATACAGTGACGGTTAATCACACTATTCGTTAATAAAGTGTAATCAAAGAGTTAGCAATAATTAGTGTTGACCAGCTGCGTTCTGTCTAGTCAAACACTTTAAAACTATAGACGGCTAGTGCAGGTAGCCATTGAGTAGGTTTGTGCGAGATTCAACAAACACACAAACAATGTGTAGAAGAAAGAAATTAATTTCACGCTTGTACTGGTGGTTGATTTATCTCACCTCTTATCTTGTGGCGAACAGTTAATGTTTCACTCTATTTTCTAGTTTTCCTGTTGACTGTTTGAGTAGCATAGTAACTGTATTCTTTATTGTTCTTGTCAAATTAATGAGAATAAGTAAATAGTGTCTACATGTTTGGAAAATTTGCTTATATACGGATTAGATGTAAGTTTTAAAGCCTGAGTGAACATGATTGACAAGCAACATGATATACTTATGCATTTCACGTTAAAATGTGGGAGGGATATGATAGATATATACAGATTTTTTTTTATATATAATGGAAAACATATCATGCACGTACTTAAATATATTTTCAACCCAACAGATGGCGCTATATATAGATGAATAGCCACGCAACGGTTTCTAAAGGTAAAGAATATACTTTATACGGGTATAACATAAAAATTAAACAAACAAGAGTGTTAAAAATTATAAATTTTAAAATGAAGGAGTGATTCTGCTGCAAAAAGTAATGAAAGAAGAATCAAAACCACAATCACAAACTTATAAAATTTACTCCCTACTCTGACAGGTTTATACATTTGTATCTGAAAGTCAAAGTAAGTGTTAAATTTTATAAATTTGTTATTTTGGTTTTAATTCTTTATTCATTACTTTTGTAGCAGGATCTCTACTTCATTTTAAAATTCATAATTTTGTAATACACTTGCATAATCACTTGTATTCATAAACAAAAGTGATCATATATTATTAAAAGATGTATACTTTATTTAACTAATGCATACCTGGGTAATAGTGCTTGCATATGCAACTAGGCTTCGAAAACGAAGAATAAAGAAATACTATTTGAATAAAAATGATTTGTCTTAATCGTTGACCAAGGGTAGCGTATTGAACATTGGATCAGAGGTTCCATATTAAATAGTTTATTCATTTTAAAGCTTGTTGCCATTAGTATTTTAATTTATCTAACTGACACTCCAACATAATAGAAAATAGAAATTCTAAACGATAAAAAAAGAATATCATTAACTCCATATACAACCTGTACTGATCTTTTATTTTACGATTGAGAAAATTGACACACATGCTAAAGACAGTGCCATAAAAAGTATTTGATTATTGCAATGTTTGAGTTTATAGATATAATCATCAACGTGTTCAGCTCCGCCTATAGACTGATGCATTACCAGGTCAAAAAGTAAGGAGAAATGAAATATGTTTTAAGTTAATTGCATGAAGTTTCCAAAGTATTCTAACTATATTTTAGCCGATTTCTTTTATTTCGAAGACTTGAACTGTTGCTTGACTGTTTTTTAGTGAATGTTCTTCATTGTTTGTTTGGTTTGAATTTCGCGCAAAGCTATACGAGAGCTATCTGCGCTAGCCGTCCCTAATTTAGCATTGTAACACTAGAGAGAAGGCAGCTAGTCATCACCACCCACCGCCAACTCTTGGGCTACTCTCATAACAACGAATAGTGGGACTGACCGACACATTATAACACCCACACGGCTGAAAGGGCGAGCATGTTTGATGGATTCGAACCCGCGACCCTCAGATTGCGAGTCGAGCGCCCTAACCACCTGGCCATGCCGGGACCGTGTTCTTGATATCTGTTATTCAAGGTTTATTGTGAATGTAAATGAGTGAAAGATTTTCAAGGATACAATAAACAGCTACGAAGATATGAAAGCTGTGCTTGTTCAACAAGAATGAAATTTATCAAAGTTAATGATTCTGACATTTATATCGTTTAAATTCTTGACAGAAATAGCTTTTAATATTCATTTCTTGTTTTCCTACAGCGAGCTCTGGCGAATAACAATATAGAATTGAATGCACATCAGAACTTTATATTACCTTCATGTATGTATATGCTTGAAGTATGGTGAAAGGTTACTATTGTATTTCAGTATCATTAGAAAAAATATGTATTTTATAACCTAGTCAACAGAAGGCAGTTTAATTACTTATTAAGTATTGATTTTACACGCAACACGTTTTCGAAACTGTTGAATTTAGAGCCAGATTAAACATAACTAACTGAGTAAAAGTGACAAAACTGAAGAAACCATATTTCACTTAACATCACTGCAACTATACAGTAATATTTCACCACTAGATTGCCGATAAATCAAGTAGTTCAGGATGCTGCTTGAATGAGATGATGAATCCAAATCCGATAGTGCACTGGAAGACTCTTAATTTTATTCATAAAACGAACTATTATTGATTTTAAAATAATTTAGTTTTGTTTAATTGTAACCACAATTTCACCTCTTCTTGCTGTTAAAGGACCCGATAAATCAAACATATGATGAATACATATACATATATGTTTCACTTTAACCAAATGTTTTGCTAATACACTTAAAGTGGTTACACTGGTTTTAATTAGACAACAAATACATTAAAATACATAAAACAAATAAACAAACCCTTCATGTAGTTACAGAGCTTACTGACTTAATCCACTGGTTATCCTTCTCTGAGCTTACTTATCCATAGAATAGTACTAAGCTTTCTTACTCACGTATCATGGTACTGAGATCAAACCGAATCTACTTATTTTTCATATAACTGATGAACTTTTTAAAATAAAATTGTGTTATTGAACTTACATATGAATTAGTATACGTTTGTTCTATTCACGTTTCAAGACACTACTGAATATATTTATGTATCAGGGTAATGCTAAACTGAGCCATGAATCAACAACACCACTGAGGTTGTATATGAAGAAGGATACTGTATCATAATATTGTTGAACATACTTATGTATCGGTATGTTATAAACCGAATTATGGATCAGAATACCATTAATACTATAATTTTCGATGCTCTAAATTTAAGTAAATAATAGTGGTTTTTATAGTGTTAAATTAAGGAGCTTAAGGGCTTTTTTTGTAGATCTTATGCATTTGACATGCGTTTTTAAGGTTGTCTGACAATATACTGATATATGCATATGATTTTGATCAAAGTAATGACGACCTTCTTTTATTTCGATGGTGTGTCACATAAGTATCAACTATAGCAAATTATGGTATAAATTATAACATAAATAAATCATTCTATGAAGTATTTCAGGCGCTTACTTTACTATATAAATCTTTAGTGCTCAGCTACGCTGTAAAATGAATGACAGTTTGAAAGTTTAATTTCTTAAAGTGATGTTGCAGCTCTGCAGCCAAAGACAACTAAAGACAGACCTCTGACACTATGATTAATGAATTCAATGATATATTACAACAAGGGTGATAAATGGTGCATGAGATAACTGACTTTAAAAGAAATCGAGATTAAACACTGACTGCATCTCAGGTCGATCGATGTTTCGATAATCAAATATTATGAGAAAAAATGCACTATACAAATACCTTTCAGAAACATGTTTAATGATTAATAACATGAAACAAAAGCATGATATCTGAAAAATAGTGACAATTAAAAATATCCAAACAGAGCTAACTCTTTTATAAGTGACATATTATTGACATATATTTACAAGTTGATTGTATTTTGATAATTAACGTGATTTTGTTATAAATGTACATTAATTATTAATGGAGGATATTTTTATGAAAATACGAATGAGAGAAAATATCACTTACCATTGAGTATTTACTATCATAAAAATGTCTTGAGGGTTTTTGTTTGTAGAGGCTGAAATAACTTAGTAAATTATAATGTTTTTCACACAGATATCCCCAAGCAGTAAGAAACAAACAAAAGTAGAACATTGTGAATAAGATAAATCTGTCAATTTTGTGATGACTGAGTAATCTGAGTATTACGAAATATGTTGTTGACGGCATCTCTTGGAATATCTAAAAAACAAGAGAGAATCCTCAACAGCCGCAGCACTTGAACTTCTTTTAGACAAAATTAGAATAAATTAATCTATGAGACCTTTTTTTCCCCTTGTTATTAGCTGTACTTTTGTGCGCCAGCAATACCAAGCGTGGGGCACGCGTATACAAGATTCGATTTTGTTACTCATCAGGATCTTTACCAAACTACCCTAAAATTGAAATTATTTTAGGCAGAATTAGAGTAAATTAATCTATGACAAATATGTCAGTCGAAAGGGTTTGACCCCCCTGAGTCCAAAACTGTAATTAGATCTCAAATCGGTTAAGAGACGATGGACCTATGAGGTCAAAGTTTGTACTTGAAAACTTAGAGCCATTCTATGAGCCGCTATGCCGCTTAACTTTAAAACCGACAACTCCGATTTTGTCAGGTACGAAAATAAGGTTTGTTTGAAAGAGTGTGATAACCAAGTACTTTCAGCCTACAGAACAGTACACTACTAATATGGACTCTTTAGCTTTTTCTCGTTAATCAAGATATTAGAGGTCTGTCTTTTCGTTTCTTTGTTAAACAAGGTATTTAATCTTAGTAGGTGTTGATGTAAACTGGTGAATAAATTACACTGGACAACAAAAAATTTGTTACTGGAGAAAATTCAAGTGATTAGGGGTACGTTGATGGTGCTGATTTCAAACATGTAGTCAGAATTTGTCCACCACATGTAGAGTTTGAGTAGTAAAATCTCAATATCTTATTAACACTATGTGAAATACCATGGAATCAATCAAGTAAAATAGATTTGTGCTGTGAAATTAAGTTTACTTGGACAGTTTAGTGGGTAAAAGATATACATTTTTGATAACTTCGAACATTGACTGCATTGTATTGGTATAAAATTTCAAATATATTGTTCATATATACTATTTGTTCTCGATATAAGTGTAGCGAATTGCACCATTCCCAGACTCACCTGCTACGTCCGAGAATCACGAAACTCTCACGTGCTCAGTTTGCTAGAACATTCGAGAAGTCCCTCGACTGAGCATAAAAGGGGTGAAATCAAACGCCTCTCTCTCTCAGTTGTCTCTAATTTACTCAATTGGTCACTTCTCCTCGCTTTGCGCACAGTCAAAACAAAAGCCAATATTCTTTCTCGCATCATACCCGCGATATAATCTAATTATGCAAACTTTTGTTTTATAAAATCTTTTAAACTCTTAGTTCTGTAAAGATAAATGATTTTATATTATTTAGAAAATCATTTGAAAGTCTCGCTGCCTGGAGCTCAAGTAAAGTCCGAAAGTGCAAAAATCACCCAAACAGTTTCTGGTACATTTCTTGAAAATATATTATAGTTTCATGAAGGAACAACATCACACACAAGGTAAATGTAGCTTACTACCACTATTTTAGGTGTAAAATTCGTGACCAAGAAAAACATTGGGCTCCACATATGTGTTGTACAGTTTGCACATCTGGCTTGACACAGTGGCTGAATAAGAAGAGAGCAAGTATGCCATTTGCAGTTCCCATGATCTAGCATGAGCCCAGAAATAATCTAACTAATTTATATTTTTACACGAATAATGTTTCTGGATATTCAGGCAAAACTAAACAATACATTAAATATCCAGATCTTGCATCTGCAATGAAACCACTACCTCATAAGGATGGTTTTCTAGTGCCAAATTCACCAGCGAATGGAGAATATTTTGAGCATAGTCTGAATATATTTTCAGTATATAATCTTATTATACTAATTCTCTTTCTAAACTGGTATTGCTATTATAATCAGCATCTTTAAATTACTCAGAAACAGTATATTTTTTCTATTAGCATAGAAATTATTTTTTACTGCCCGGTTGTTATTTAGTATATTTTTTAAAGTTGTTTGTTTGTTTGTTTTTAATCATGCACAAAGCTACACAAGGGCTATCTGTGCTCTGCCCACCACGGGTATCGAAACTCGGTTTCTAGCGTTGTAAGTCCGCAGACATACCGCTCTGCCACTGGGGGGCATTTTTTAAAGAAGCAATAAGTTTCTTTATTTTTATGCTGAGATGAAGCGAATTGTTTCTATCTTTATGAAATGAGCCTCAATGTCTAAGGTTTTAGGTAGCTGTTGAACTTACTTAGGTTTTTTTTTTGTTTGTTTTGCATTTCGCGCAAAGCTACACGAGGGCTATCTGCGCTAGCCGTCCCCAATTTAGTAGTATAAGACTAGAGGGAAGGCAGCTAGTCATCACCACCCACTGCCAACTCTTGGTGTACTCTTTTACCAACGAATAATGGGGTTGACCGTCACATTATAACGCCCCACGTATGAAAGGTCGAGCATGTTTGGTGTGATGGGAATTCGAACCCGCGACCCTCAGATTGTGAGTCGAGTTCCCTAACCACCTGGCCATGCCGGACCTACTTACTTAGGTAAAAATATGCTATTGAATCTACATGTAAATTTAGATGCTACCTATTTTATTCATGTATCAAAGTGTAACAATAGTATTGTTGATCGTATTTGTAAAACTTGTCTTCACAAGCCTCACATATGAAAAAAAAGAACAAAATCAAAAGACAAGAACCAATATAGATGCTCAAGCCCACAATTTCCCGTTTATCATGTGCAGCTAGTTGTGTGAAAAGTAGTTGCTTCTAATGAAATAGAGTTATAAATAAAAATAAAACAAGGAGATATAACCAGAGCAAAAATTACCTTTTGAAGTTTCTCCCACCCTATTGCCTCAGCAGTAAGCTTATGGTCTTATAATGCTAAAATTCGGGGTTTTATCCCTATGTTGCGCACAGTGTAGATAACCCATTGTACAGTTTTACGCGTAAGAGAAAAACTCTTGAAGTTGGCCTGTCAGCCCCCATGATAGTCACATAGGAATATCAGAATAAAACCTAAGATAACCTCTTGAACCATTTTCCCCTAAATCTTTCGGTACTTCTCTTATTAAGGTTTGTTTAACTTACCAATATTTTGTTTATAATCCAGTGTTATTTGTGTCTTTCATGTGCGAAAGTCTTTGTTATTTGGCTTTGTTGTCTAAAAAATGAAATATCAAAGGATCATAGGAAGTGGATAGTACTTTTTTTTTACTGTCCTTCTTTTACATGTTAAAATTAACAAAAGTGTCATGCTGATTCTGATCTCTAATACCATTTCGTCAGGAACTCGATTTATCGGGCAACGATTCGTCTTCCAGAAAGACGATTATTTCAAGCTTATAGCAAATGTGGTAAAACGATAATTTGAAAGAAGAAAAAAAAAAGAGACTGTTGACACTTACAACGATCGTTTAGTCTGCACAAGTCCTGATATGGACATTCTTGATTCTGAATGTGCTTATGTAAAAACTGAAAGGTTAGAAGGCAACCAGACAATTTGGCTGAATTGTGTGGAGTAATACGGAAACTTGGAACAATATACCACAATAATATAAGGATGCTATCAATTTTGTGTAGATCACCGACATTGTTGGTTTAGATGAAGCCCCAAAGTTGTACTTATCTCACGCCATGTTTCACTGTTGTGCACTGTACAGTAACTATGATTCCGTTCTATGGTGGAATGTCGAACACACTGTCGTTGATTGTTGATGAACAATTCAAACTTGGATTCCACTTTAAAGAACACACGTCTCCAGCTTCGACCATTCCACTGCTTATAATGCAGTGCCTATTTCAACTTTTTTGTTTGATCAACCATTCGTATCCATTTCTACATAAGATCGTTAAAAGACATGCTCTTGTCTGCTGTTTATTTCATAAATAACACACTCTGAAATCCTTAATATCACTATTGGAGGGTTTCGATTTTGTACATCGACGAGTTTCATGTGCTCTCTTCAGAACCTTGCGTACATATCCTGTTGAAAGAAGGAGCCATTCCATAATTTTTTGCATGGAGTATTTTTGCCCAACTCAAACTTTTATTGCTACACGTTTATCATATGGTATATCAATCCTAGGAAAACGACTGGAATCACGCTACTACTACCGAGCATAGTATGACTGGCTGTTATACAGGCTTGATACTAGTACGACACTTTCTGATTGATTAGTTGACAACCAATCACGGAGTAAACTATCAGCATATGAAGACGTTCCGGTGCAGTTCATTTTCGAGCGATAAATAATTTTAGGTCTACATAGCACCTGATCCTTCCAGATCCCGAAAAGGATCCAGATTCCGATCAAAATTACCATCCATCTTCACCATTTTCACAAACTTTTTCAATATTATTTATAATTACCAGAATATGCACGATTCTTCAAGACGTGGCCATCTTGTAAGCTGTGGTTTCAGACATTGTTTACTATCAGTTCATTGTTTAGGAACAAACAGACAAATACAAACCAATTAAATCATACAGTGTTGTTGAAGATTAGATAGAGTTGGAGATATAGATAGATGAATAATTGACGTAGACAAACACAACCAATATCAGCATCTAATAATAAAATAGTCTTATTATATCTAAAGTTTTTATAAATACAGATTGTTTAAAAGCCGCATTATTCCTTTTCCAAATTGTAAATAAAATCCTAGTATGGAAATATTAATGAAGTTTAACGAAAGAGAAAAACAAAGCTTGACGTATGTTTATACCAGAGTAAATGTAAGTACGTATATATATTTATACATATATTGTGAAACTGCTTAAGCTAGTAATTTAACACCATTAGAAACAGAAATGACTTAAAGTAGTGTTTAATGATTGTTCAAGTTAATCATTATTTAGGCAAATATTTTTAACAAGCTAGAGAACTGGAAAGGTTTAGTTAGTAGGTGTTGGGCGTTTCTTTCATGCTCGCAACAACGTTCTTATTATAACATAAAACAATAGCCATTCAAAGTTTTAGATTTATTTTCAGCATTATCTTTAATTCGTCGTAACACCTTTTCTTTCTGGAATTTAACGCCCGAATACCCACTACGAGTAGGAAGCATTAAACAACTGGTACTTTAATGAAAACATTGATATGTATTTTTGTACTCTTGGATTTATTAAAGAAATATAACCAGGCCTATTTTTGGCCCCCCAGTGGTACAGCGGTATGTCTATCGACTTACAACGCTTGAATCCGATACCCATGGTGGGCAGAGCACAGATAGCCCTTTGTGTAGCTTTGTGCTTAATTACAAACAAACAAATCTATTTTTGGTCTTGTTGTGATGTCAGATGCTTACCAGTTCGTTTTGGGTTTGATCTTCGCCTCATATACCACTGGGCGTGCTTATATCGCGTTTCATATACCACTACGCGTGCTTGCAGCACTCCCCAGATTTTTAGCTGGATTTTGCTGAGATACCAAAAATGATATATTTTTGAGTTTCGGTTCTTTTTTATTTACAAAAATAGCACTGAGCATAGATGAATATTATGAAGAATATCATAAGTAGAACTTAGTATAAAATTATTTGGCGTTATTAGACTTGAATAATTATCGTTAACAGTCACTAAAATATATTGAAACTGTCGCTACCTTATTTTCTTCAGAGCTCTAGACAGACAGCTGAAGGAATCCATCCAGTATTTACCATGACAACATGTCATCGAATAGTCCACTTGATTTTTAGCTTAAGTCATATCAGTTGTGTATTGTAAAGAATCTATTACATTAACGGACTTGACATATCAGTTGTGTATTGTAGATAATCTATTACATTAACGGATTTGACATATCAGTTGTGTATTGTAGAGAATCTATTACATTAACGGATTTGACATATCAATTGTTTATTGTAGAGAATCTATTACAATAACGGACTTGACATATCAGTTGTGTATTGTAGAGAATCTATTACACTAACGGATTTGACATATCAGTTGTGTATTGTTGAGAATCTATCACATTAACGGACTTCACATATCAGTTGTGTATTGTAGAGAATCTATTACATTAACGGATTTGACATATCAGTTGTATATTGTAGAGAATCTATTACATTAACGGACTTGACATATCAGTTGTGTATTGTAGAGAATCTATTACATTAAAGGATTTGACATATTCCATCCGACAGCATGTAGTCTTGTGAATACTGGACAGCTTCGCTCAGCTGTCTATCACGTCATTCTAAGGAGGCAGACAATAACTGATGTGAGAGGTGGCTACAGTTAGTATACGTAACACTCTTTTATGACGAAAGATTCGTTTTCTCCATGCATAGTCTCATTGGTATATCCATCACGATATATGCTTTATGAGGAATACTATTCGTTTTATTGATGCTTGAAGTAACTTTAAAAAATTCTGTACATCTAAAGATTTTTGGATAACATGAAGTTTGTGTCCATGATGTCAGAAAAACACGTAGGTTGAAGAAGTTTTAACATCGGGTTTTTATCGCTTTAGATGAAGTTTGTGGCTGTATACAAGTGCGTATTGCTATATATGTCAAAAATTAGAAAATTATTATATTTATATTTGGACTGTGTTTATATTATTTCATAGTTTAAGGTCCTGTATTATTTCATAGTTAAAGGTCCTGTATCATTTTATAGTTTAAGGTCCTATATAATTTCATAGTTTAAGGTCCTGTATCATTTCATAGTTTAAGGTCCTGTATTCTTTCATAGTTTAATGTCCTGTATTATTTCATAGTTTAAGGTCCTGTATTATTTCATAGTTAAAGGTCCTGTATCATTTTATAGTTTGAGGTCCTATATAATTTCATAGTTTAAGGTCCTGTATCATTTCATAGTTTAAGGTCCTGTATTCTTTCATAGTTTAATGTCCTGTATTATTTCATAGTTTAAAATCCTGTATCATTTCATAGTTAAAGGTCCTGTATCATTTCATAGTTTAAGATCCTGTATCATTTCATAGTTTAAGGTCCTATATCATTTCATAGTTTAAGATGTTGTATTATTTCATAGTTTAAGGTCCTATATCATTTCATAGTTTAAGATCTTGTATTATTTCATAGTTTAAGGTCCTGTATTATTTCATAGTTTAGGATCCTGTATTATTTCATAGTTTAGGATCCTGTATTATTTCATAGTTTAAGGTCCTGTATTATTTCATAGTTTAGGATCCTGTATTATTTCATAGTTTAGGATCCTGTATTATTTCATAGTTTAAGGTCCTATGATAACTTGTTGTTGATGTATGATTTCGGAAGAATAAATCTATATTTGGTTGGAATATTTATTGAGTGCTGATATATCTAACATGACCTGTTTATAGCATGCATAACTATTAACAAAACAACTAACAGAAATTGAACGAGGAGACACAGACAAATTTTAAAGTTCAGAGTGTAACAACAGCTCCATTTTTCAGTTCAAAATATTGTAATTTTATTATACAGTAAAACGATTTAACTTTTATTTTTGTTTTTTATAAGTCGCATACCAAACAAATGCACATTTGTTCAGTAATGAAAGAATACATTCAAAAATGGCTTTTAGTAAGTATTTACATCAGATACAAAGTAGCTGTCTCTGACAATGATATTGATTATGATAAACGATGAACGTCAGTATGCATATACAAATAAAATATGCACGAAAGTCTGCTGAATTACTGGTTTTCATGGATTTTTTTATTATTATTATCGGTCTTATTACTAGTAATATTCATAAAATATTATACATGATATTATCTGGCTAAAAAATATCATTCATAATAGTCTTCTTGCCTACAAAATTAATGATAAGTTCTAGAGGTGAAGTCACGTGAAGTAGCGTTTTAGTATGTTGAGGAGGGGAAGGATTGCACTGCACCTTTCTATTTTAGTGTTTATACAGACTAGATCTAGGCAAAGCTAAAGATGAAGCTACAGTTTCTCAATATATATATATATATTATCAAAGCAGTCTCTTTTAAATTTTATTTTCAATTTAACTGATTTTCAGGCCAATAATGCTGTTTTCATTATTAATTTTTCTGATTACAAAACAATTGAATGCACTTAAAAATGAAAATCACATAATAAGTATATATCTATATTCATCTATATAAATATAATAGTACCGTCTGTTGTCTGTTTATATTCAAAACTGCACTGTTATATTCATCTATATAAATATAATAGTACCGTCTGTTGTCGTTTATATCCAATACTGTACTGTTATATTCATCTATATAAATATAATAGTACCGTTTGTTGTCTGTTTATATCCAATAATGTACTGTTATATTCATCTATATAAATATAATAGTACCGTCTGTTGTCTGTTTATATCCAATACTGTACTGTTATATTCATCTATATAAATATAATAGTACCGTCTGTTGTCTGATTATATCCAATACTGTACTGTTATATTCATCTATATAAATATAATAGTACCGTCTGTTGTCTGTTTATATCCATGTAACTACTTCTTAGAGTGTGGATGGATCTTCATCAAAATTGGTATGGAGGTTCACTGGGTCAATGGGGAAATACATACAAATTTTCAGTTTTGGATTTTGTGTTTTTTACGTTTTTTACCTTTACTTCGCTTCCTGTTGATGGATCTTCACAAAATTCGGCATGAAAGTTTGATGGGCCCGTGCGAAGATATATGTAAAGTTGCGGTTTCACAGTTTCTCTTTTGCAGCTTTTAAGAGAGTTTTGCGTTTTTTACATTTAGATACAGTACCTTGCAAAAGTCTTCACCCCCTGTGCTGGTAATAAATTTTAGGTATTTTCTTGTGAAAGACATAACTCAAATGGCCAAAAATATTTATTATATTAATCTCAAACCAATTTCTAAAGATTACAAAGAACAAAAGGTGCATTGTCACCCAACTTAGTGATATAACACAAAAAGAATATTGAAAACACATTTTGCAAAAGTCTTCACCTTTCTCAGCTTTTACTATCGTTGATTTAACGTTACGTCACTACCCTATAAAGTAAATACAGGTGGTTCTGTACAACTCTATCAGATACCAAAGTATATTATAGAACCATTTGAAAAAATACTTTAGGTCATATAGAGCCATCAGTATTGATTTAAGCAGAGTATTTTGAAAGTTAAAATTTGGTTTACTGTTACATATTGAGAATGATGAAAAAAGAACTATCTACAGTCCTAAGGAAGAAGATTGTTCAGAAGCGCAATTCCGGAGAAGTCTATAAATCAATTTCAAAGGTTCTCAATTTGCCATTAAGTACTGTAAAATCGGTTCCGAAGAATCCAAAAGTGTGTCCCACCACCTCAACCTTGCCAAGATCAGGTCGCCCCAAGAAAGTCTGCGCTCAAAAAAGCAGAAAAACCGTCAAAGAAGCGATTTTCAAGCCAACAGTGACACTGAAGGAGCTGCAGACTTCAATAGCAGCAACTGGAGTTACTGTACACACCTCGACAATATCACATAAAAAAAGGCTTGTATGGTAAGGTGGCAAGAAAGAAACCACTACTGACGAAGGTGCATCTTAGATCGCGAATAGACTATGCCCGTAAACATTTCAGTAACCCTACAACAATGTGGCAGAAAGGTCTATGGTCAGATGAGACCAAAACAGAACTTTTTGGGTTAAATGACAAATGGTATGTATGGAGGAAACCGAACACTACTCACGACCCAGCAAATAAGGTCCCAACTGTCAATCATGTTGGTGGATCCGTAATGCTGTGGGGATGTTTTTCTGCAGCTGTCCCTGGAGAGCTTGCACGCATTCAAGGGATCATGGACAGTGCAAAATATACACAGATGTTGGAGGTAAACCTGAAGAAGTCAGCTGAAAATCTAAAACTCGGTCGAAGGCAACTGAAGAAGCCAAAGTCCAGACCTAAATCCACTCGAAAATCTGTGGAGAGACTTGGAAATTGCCGTGCATCAAAGACATCCTTTCAACTTACAAGAACTGGAGGATGTCTGCAAGCAGGAGTAGACAAAAATATCTCTAAAATACTGTGCAAAGCTTGTGGAGAGTTAAGCAAAACGATTTTCAGCTGTTATTGATGCCAAAGGAGCTTCAACTGTATAATTATGTTAGGGGTGAAAACTTTTGCAACATGTGTTTTCAAGATTTTTTGTGTTATATCACTAAAGTATATCAGCTGTTATTGATGCCAAAGGAGCTTCAACTGTATAATTATGTTAGGGGTGAAGACTTTTGCAACATGTGTTTTCAAGATTTTTTATGTTATATCACTAAAGTGAGTAACAATGCATCTTTTGTTCTTTGTAATCATTAGAAACTGGTCTGAGATTAATATAATAAAAATTGTTGGCCATTTGAGTTATGTCTTTTACAAGAAAATAATTAAAAATGATTATCAGCACAGGGGGCTGAAGAGTTTTGTAAGACACTGTATAAAAGGAGCAACGTTTCATGTCCTAAGATAAACTTTTATTAATTATGAATTTACATAACTTTCGTCCAGGAAACGGGTACTCCAACTAGTTATTAATATTTTGACAGTGAGAATTGTTGTGTAGTTACGTGTTGTGCATTTTTTTGTTATGAGATTGTTCAAAATAAAACAAGCGATCTTGTAGTATAAATATTCTACGATACAAATCCTGTAATTATATGATTAGAATTCGGTGAAACATGTAGTATGAGTATTATTATTTTAGATACAGCATGACATAAACATTGATTAGGTGAGAATATTATCGTCGTTTCTAGTTTAATAATATTGTCGTACATTTGCAGCTTTACAAGAAAGTGGATTGATAGGGTTAAGAAATGATAAGACAATCTCTCAAAAAATTTTTTAAACTTCTTTTGTACTGAGTTTTCATTTATGATTTGAGCCTAACATTAGTGAAGAATTACAAGTGTTAGCTGTTCTTGATTTTTGCGAGAAAATTAAATTTTTGCCATTATTGATCGGGCTTAGAACTATAATATCTCACATATCACCATATTTCATCCGTTTCACTCCTTCTCCTGGTTGTTATTTGTGCTGATTGAGGCTACGCCTAATTATATTTTCCATTTCGGCAAGAGTCAGATAGGTTTTGAAGCCGTCTGTGCAAATAATGTACCTATTTTGGTTCTGAGATATTTTCCAATGATACTTCTTATGCATTAGAGAAACAGTATTACGTACAAAAACATTACTAATTTATTAGGTCAGAACATTTCAGGACAAACCATTTTAAAAGTTTTAGGTCTGTCTTTCATTAAACATCTTGGAATTTACAGACTTTACGTAACAATCAGTGAAATTCATGTGAAGGAAATTAATTAGAATTAAACCACTCTTTACATTCAATGATAAATAAGGCAAAAGATACACAGTTGCATTTTTTGTTAGCTACTGCTTGAATAAAAGTAGTTGGGTCGTAGATTTAAAGAATAAAGCGCCCTCTATTTTCCAATCATACATGTTGTTTCAGGGCAACATTAGACAGAGACACATGGTAGGTCTGTGAGCTTTAATGGACTGCAACTGCCTGTTAAAAGAAAATGATGCAACGTTTCGGTCTCTATACTGAGTCCTTCTTCATACATACACTGAAACTTCATCTCCATTAAAGCTCTCAAAACCACACATGCGTGTTTAGAATCAAAGCAACATCCAATTTGTAAATGTGTAAAGTTGAACCTTAAGGTTAAGCATGCATTAGATTGGCATTTGTTAACTAAACGGATGTCATGTGTAAGCCGTATTACTCTTTAAGTAAATTGAACGTCTTGAGCAAAGCAATGTACATATTTTATTTTCATGCTAAAAATAAATCATATAAATACCTTAGAAAAATATTTATTCAACTAATCCAAAGAGTAGAGTCATTATTGTTGAAATTTGTTTTAAACAACTCAGGAAGAGGACATCAAAGAAGTACATATAGCAAACTATTAACTTTTGTATATTTTGTAAGAAAAGTTATATTTCATTCTTTCTTTAAAGTTAGTTTCATTAGAAGTATTGATAGGTTGCTTAATATATTAGGTCGTCAGGAAATTAATGTCGCATTTTGGAACACTTTCATTTAACACCACCCCAAAAAACGTTACATCACGTATAATAGTTAAACGAACCACCTAAACGTCACGTTAGTGTAGCCTATATAATGTGTAAAATTTAGTGTACACTAATCCCTTATAGTGATGGCACATGACGAGGCAAACATTGGGCATGTAGTGCTGTTTGAACACAAGAAGGGAAACAATGCCTCTGTGACCACAAAGAATATCAAAGAAGTTTATGGAAATGTTTTGAACAATCGCAAGTGTCAACGATGGTTCAGTAAATTTCCTTACAGGTGACTTTAGCCTTAAAAACTGTG